>NC_039489.1:7804225-7989133 GCF_003590095.1 Trichoplusia ni | reverse complement strand
GAATAACAACATTAAAACGTGAATAACAATTTAATTTGCTAGAAGCATCCAGAAATATTCCATTACACTGGTATCTACAGCACGTTCTGAAGCAGTCATTAAGCACAGCCGCCCCATCTGAAGTTTCATTTACTTCTTAATTGAACAGAGAAACACCACTTTCTTCGCCACGTTCACGATGTGGATTCTCAATTATTAGTTCAGGGCACTTACCAGTACCACCTTATAGAAAACTGTTGCTTTTGAGGAAAAGAGATGCCGGGCTATGCCGGGTATAGTTCTATCGCAGTGCAACAACTGCTACTGTGCTATTTTAAGATGTGATGGTAGGCCTCCAGTACTTAGATAGTTTAAAAGCCAACACGACTAAAAAACTAGGTCGGAAAGTTTTCTAATAACCGTTCTTTGGGCACCAGTTGTGTCCAAGTAGTTCAGACAAAGATTGTTCGAGTCAGTGGTGAAAAACCTACGGTAAGTAAATTAGAGACCCTTTTTGTTATTGTTTTGAGAAACTAATCTGAAATTGTTTTTTTTTTGTATTTTTCGCTTATATTATTTGCAATAAGGTCTGACTATTTATTTGCTTATAACTTGTGAATACAATGAACAACTATAATTTAAGTGAAATATTATTACCTGTTGTGAATATGGGCAGAAGTCCGTTCAATTATAAACAGGATTGTACTAAGTTTAGACTTAGTTTAGTCAGTGCTCTTAATTACATATTAAGGTTTCACTTTTTGCCTTTGAGAAAAAATAGTAAATGATAACATTGGATTTGATTTGATCTCTGTTTGAAACGCAGCATAACAAACGTCAGATAGGTGAAAAACTCCCAAACCTCTTATTGAAGACATTTTCGGCACCACGCAGAAAACACATTCCTTTCAATTAGTCACATAAACCTGTTGTTATCGCGTGGGAGTGCTACTGATCCCTTATCTTAAGATTTAAGTACGGAGGGGATTGTTTACTGCACTACCGATATATGGGCTACCAGTTGCCATGAATAAAGTAGATGGTTTTTGGTATTTAATAACGTATTCCATTATGTTCCTGATTTAGAAATTTATTGTATAATATTTCTAAAAACCTATAGAACACGTTCAAGTATTAGTCGGACTCGCGACAGTGAGTATTCGTACAAAAAAGGCAGGGCTTGGGTTTTCTGCTTTGCTTAAACTACGTTTTTATTTTCTGAAAATCATCGTTTGAGACCCAACACCATGCGTTCCTTTTTTTAAATATTCAATGTACAGATTTCGCTATTATACAATTTTATTACATTTACAACCGGATTTTTTGGATTTGGTCGCATTTATGGTTATTTTTATAGAAAAAAATGACATCAAAATTGTTAACGTTGATTTAAGAACATAAATAAATAGAGTTATATACAAAAGTTTTCGTTTAATGCAAACCAAGAGCTTTCAAATTAAATTATCTAAATGAATAAGGACTTTCACTTTTTTGCTCTGTTTTGGAAATTTATTTTCTGAGTAACATATGGCACAAAACAAAATATTACAATAGTGGGGTCCTGCCAGAGTTGCTCGGATATTGTATGTGGCGAGTCCGCTGTAACAAGGTGCCACAGAGTATGTCCAACACAGAGACTGCTTTCTTATTATTTACCTATGGCGTACAAAAAGGGGTGTTATACGTTTTACCGTTAAGTGTCTGTCTGTGTGGTAGTATGTGGAATCGTAGCTCTTAAAGAACAGTAACGAGAATTATGTACTTAGACAAAGCAAAACATTAGTACTGAGCACAAAATTATCAGTTCTTGGATTCTCATTACTATGTTATGTGCTCATATTATATAATTGCATAATAATAATATTATATATACGTCCCACTTTTGGGTACCACTTTCTTCAGGTTAGCCTTGAATAATTTCTTCGCTAGCTTACTGAGAGTCGGCGATTACAGAATAAAATATTTGGAATTCAGATGTCCTCATGATGTTCAACTTCACCCTTTTTCGGTGGCCTCTAAAAACAATCAAGGAAATATTAATTTAAAGGTTTCTTCGTATTTTTCACCAATTTCTGCCCGTTTCAAGTAAAAATCATATTTAGTTATTTAACTACGACATTGTTTATTCACACTAAGTTACCGGTACTCCCAAACACTGTCAATCCAAGCTACAATGAACCTTCAAACTCTATACAAATAAGAATACCATCTGTCTACCCTCCCTGAATGCGATAGAAGGTACCTAATGGAATTATTATTGTGACGACATCTGCAAACGTTGTGAAGGTAGCATTACAATAGAATTACCATTGGGTAACGTATAATGCTATTAAAATTACCTCGTGTCAAGCGTTCGAAGTAATTTAGTTATTGTTCAGTTTGGGTCTTTGTTTTTGAGATTTTGTGGGATTGTTATTGGATGTAGTTGTTTTTCTTTTTAATATCGTGATTTTATAAGACAGTTAATATTCGAGTAAAATATAGCACGTTGAAACTCCTTTTCTTTTTAATAACTTAAAATGTACATAAAACAGATTTAATTGTTAATTTTCTAACAGTGTACCAAAAACGTTAAATTAGTAGGTCGAATAGATAGAAATAATTCAAAAATTAAGTAGGTATACATATATGTTTTTTGATTAACAGACCTGCTCATTTGTACCCAAACCTAACTTTTTTGCCATTAAGTAAAAACAAATGCAAATGTAAATTGCAAAAAGAAACCGTAATCAATAATGTGTGTCTACGATGGTATTATTTATTTTAATGCGGAATTTATTTTTTTCTTTCGGGTTTATTTTTTACTCACCAATACATTCCCTGCTCTGTGTGTATCCTACGAAGTTGAAAGACATAACTGGTCGGTGGAATATTGGTGCACCGTTGTTCTGACACTGCATAGTCGGCATTTGTTCTATAACAGCCATACGAGTCTGACTTGAACGCACGCTGCCAAAATACACGTTCGTTTATAGCTAAGACATCGATAGATTCCCAGTGTCTTGGGTTTGGGGAGACTGTTTCTGTTACGTTCGATGTTTTGTATAGCTATGCTACAATGAACCTTGCTCTTGCTCTATGCTCTGAGCATCAGATATGAATTTGAATGTCGAAAAGCGTTACCTGCTTTTTAAAATAAGTTGTTTACAAGTAATAGAGTGGATACTAGAAATTGCTTAATTACGAGTATATAACAATGGCATGGCCTTAAAATGGGTCACTAGATTTAGATTTGTCACTTTAATTGTATTTAAAAACTACCAAAATTGAATGCCGCAATAAAATTCGCCTCTCTAAGAAAATTTAGAGGCATTATTTTAGTTTCTATAGCTATAACCGAGCTTTATACCTATTCTATCGAAGGATCTAGCATTTCTTCGTGACACCCGTAATGCGAGGATTTCCCTGTGAAGAATTTATAGAACTTGCAGAACTTATTGAAAAAAATACCCGTTTTAAACTGTTTAGGTTTTGGTTACTAATATTTTTCATTATGTAATTTAATCTTAAGTAGATTTTATATAGTAGGCTGTTCCTTGGGCCCCAAAATATTTCATTTTCTTCCTTTTAAAAGCTTTTCTTTTCTTCAGCTCCTATACTATAATCGTGAACCAATTATACTGATAAGCAACGCACATATAGATTGGTCATTATACTTATGTGACTAAACTATGTGGCTGGTTTCACAAACATTCAAGTCACCTGAACAAAGCCACCCAGACTCAGAACAAGTAGATATTCGTTGATCGTGCAAACGCTTGTCCAACGTGAGGATCAAACCCGTGATACGTTGCGCACAGTGCATTTGGCGTGGTGACAAAACATATTATATCAGACATCTGTATAACACAATCAAAAACTGTAAATACCCTTTACAAAAACGATGAGCAACGTAATGAATCTTTACAAAATGCTCTGAAAACTTTAATTCCACCATAAACAATGTTTTTCAACGAAATTATCGTTTAGTAATTAGCGATCGGGCAACTGTTTTAATTAACGAATGTCGAGTTAAATTGATTCGATTCGTTTAATGGCACGCAATTTGAGTGCTCCGATATATCGAGAACAACCGTGGTATGTGAGTGATGACCCAATACCACAGGCTGTTTCATTATTACACGACAAGTTATAATAATAAAGTTCAGAATGTTTTCCATCGCCCTTGGTAGATGCTTTCACATTTTAGATTAAAGTTCCCAAGGCCTCTCCATGTTGTACCTGTGTCCTCGTCTACGCCTTTAAAAAGAACCGGGTCGGATCTCATGAAGTTATCCCATGAGTGGATAGAGAAATCCAGAGTCAAATCGTATTTCATTTTGTACAAAAAATACAGCCACACTCGAATATTGAACATTAAAATCCTCAGAATTGTGACCACTAACCCCAGTTTCATTGTTAAAAACAATTCAATTATGTTTGAATTACGTAGTGTGACATCAACGGTTATTCGGAACTGTTACGCTTGGTTAGGGATTAATCCATGTTTTAATATGCGGGATAGCAAAATATCCCTTTTTTAAGGGAAATCGTCAAATGACACTTCACTTTGGATTGAGTGGAAGGGAGTGTCAGACTTCTACAGACTAATAAGGAACATGGGTGGTTTTTTGCTCTTTGTATACATACCTACAGTGGCTTCGGTGACCTTTTAGAGTCGTTTTTCCGACGAATCATTAAAGACCTTTTCGAATAAACAATTTTAATATGTTTTTCTTAGTCTAGTTTAAGAACTCTAGTAGTAAGCAATTGTGAAATCCAAATTATTTTTCTTCATTACAGCAAAAATAATCCTATCCTTCTAATTAGTTATCAACCACCCAACGTTACGGCTGTCAAACACTTCATTCCCAATATTTTAGTCGCTGCCCATAATAACTATGCGCTTTGATTTCTGGGAATTGTTTTATCAACGGTTTCAAATGAAAAACTATTCCATAGGCATCGTTGAGTCATGTCAGTTTCTGCCTTTTTAAGGAAAAAATCAAAACTACCGTCTGATAGTTTTGCAAAAACTCCTAGGTCCAAACCAAAATTGAACAGTGTTCCGTTACGAAGGTGACCAAGTTTACGACTTTAATAAAGACATTCCCGCGACGCGAGTAAATCACTTACTTCGCCTGCTTTCTTACCGACTCTTGGAGTAAGACAGTTGCAAATGTTGAAGAGAGAGGGTGTGCTATTTGTCATAGAGCGACCTCTCACTTCCACAACTGAAGAAATCATACTTTAAAAGTGAGTGGTAGGCTGAGAGGTTTCTTTCAGCCCTTTCTATTGTAATGTGTCCGCTATTAAATATAGACGAGGATCGTAGTTTCTTACACTTTTGTGGCCATTTTTTGTAAAAAAAAAGAGAAATGTTACCACAAAATCAAGTTTAAAGTGAGACGGCATTTAGACCCACATTGTATCTCATACAATTTGCATTAAAAAATAAGATAAGAGGTATTTTACAGCTGAGGAATTATAAATTAATTAAATCTAAATTAATTCATTAGTTCAGACTTTATTGCTTCAGCAGATTGCCTCTTACTTTAAACAACATTTTGTAGTAACTTCTTCAAAATCAAGTTCAAAATACTTTATTAAAAGACAACAATATACTTAAATGCAAAGTAATGAACTGCAACACAACTCTTGATTTTTCACAGAAAAATATTAAATGTAGACCAGCTACACGGGTACATAAAATAATCACAAAATTTGAGAATCACATAATTATTCTGTAAGAAGTTTCTAAACTATATATGAACTCCACAGAATAAAAGCCAATTATTCTTTTGTTCTTTTCGAAAAATCTTTAAATATTTTTAAATAAACAATAGGAAAACAAGTGACGATCAAATTAAACATAATCAACTTCATGTGTGAAGGACACAACAACAGATTCTTATCCTAGTCACAGTCTAAATTAACGGGTTCAACATTATTGATCTTCTGGAGAACCTTCGGATATTTCTCTTGCCCCTCGCTGTTCTTTTGTCGCGCGGAGGAGAGCTCCTGATCGGTGGCGGATGCACCCAGTCTGGACACCTGGAATTAAAAGTATGGTATTAACTTAAGCCTTTGAAGTGTGTAACTAGGTAACATCGGTGTACTTTCATGTTTCTTTAGCTTATATTTAAACATATTTACGTTATCACACTCTCGATAGATATTCTCTAGCAAGTGATAACAGTGAACAGATGTGCTCCTTCAAATAATATAGTCTGTGTTCAAATAATATACATATAACCTGGATATGTCATTTAAAATTAAAACGACTATCAATCCGATGGTCCGATCTGTCCTAGACCATGATAGCTGCTCATCACGATTGCAATAGTAGATCAAAATTGTTTTAGAAACATACGTTTTACAGTTATATGATAAGAAAAAGCATCACTGTAAGTAAGGATCAGGGCCAAAAGTTAAGGAAATCGAATGTTTATAACCTCTTCCGAAACAGATATCTCTAAGAAACCTGAATTAAAATCTACTTACTATGTTTTTGTTACCATCAAACTTTCATTCAAAAGAAATTCTACAGACCGATGAAAAACTCTAATTCAATGAAATAAAATCCAAAAATTACCCAGTCGTGGTCCAGAACCCCTGGACCACGGGATCGGTATGACGTCCCTTCCATCTTTGAACCCCCTTACATCATTGTATCCTATCATTGTTTTTACCTCAAATGCTCATAGTAAACATTTTACCATACAATAAACAATGTTATTTTCCTCGAGAAGATAAGATCAAATACTCTTTGGGTTTTTCGCTGTGTATCGAAGCGGTACATTAATGAAGTCAATGTAATGCCTGACACGTTTAGGTGTGTGATTTTATACAAAAATGACCACGTTTATGATGTGCTTACGTCAATAGTGAAGCAAGTAGACCTATTGTTATTGAATGATATGAAGTCCTGATCCTACACTATGGCTCTTAAAAAAAATTAAAGAATCTTTGAGTATAGCGGAGTCTTGTTCATTCATTGTTGATCACGTAGAAAGGAGTAGTTTTTACTATTAATCAGTTTGTTTTCATTGTTATAATTCACATGTAATTGCTTCCTCTGTTAGTTGGTTTTGATCGAGTTAGGTCCAACGACAGTTTGCACTGAGAATAATCTTATTACGGATTTGCTTGTAAATCACATACCTATTATTTGTAAGACACTTACTTTTCTATGTCAGGTAGCGAGTGCCCCTTACACCGCGCCTCCCACTTCGACCAGTACTTAAACCCTTCTTGTTCGAAGACTTTGTTGGCGCATACACTGTCATCCTTGATATCTTCGTCTAGTAAGGCTGTAATCATTGAAACAGTTATTATAGTTAGTTCCCAATTACCAACATTTAGGGGTATATTGTCAACAAAAAAAAAACTACTGAATACAGTTTAAGAGTTACTTACATTCGCATGTGATGTCACACTTGCCGCCCTTCTTTCCCTCTTTGCACCACTCACTTCCAATCTGGAAATAAGGTTAAAGATTAATTTATCGATTGTGACAAGAACAACTTATGGTACCTCCCTATAAATTAAAAGACGTCAAGTGTCAATTAGCCTCGTGACAGTGAGAATTAAATCCAAATAGCTTAAAGTTCACAGTGAGTACAGAGAACTATGAAGTAGGTGCCTGAAGGTTCTTTTAGGAACGGAAAGTAGGTTTTGATTCCCTTGCTAGTGTTGAATATTTGCGGCTAATTTGATTTTTTACAGCTTTAAGGTCAGTGAACTAAGCTGCCAGACAAAAATGCAATTCACAGCAACCATTTTCTCCGAGAAAGCATTCAATCAACGCAGCTTTTCGTGGCCCCTACTGGACTCAGGGGTGTCTTAAATTACGCCAAAACATTCAAATCTAGACTAGAATAAGTTGTGGAATATTATATTATTGATTCTGCTTACGTTAGTATGCAACAATAAATACAATAATATAGAAACAAATGCGCGATAGTTAAAACTGCATTAAAATCTAATCAAAATTGTATTCCGTGTATAAATTGGTAATTCCCATTTAATTGTGTTAATATTAACAATGGCATTATGTAATTAGCGTACTTTATCTAATCGACCATACATTTAAAATTATATAGTGGTTAGTGAATATACCGGCATATAATAATCCCGATATTAATAACGTTACAATATTATACTAAGATTATTAGATATCAATGATATCATAGAATTTAATTTTGTTCAAAAATGATCCAGGAACTAATATTATTTTGATTTTTATGTTCAGGATCCAAAGGGCAAAAGCGAAATCCTATTACAGGGGTTCCGCTTTCTGTCAGCAAGCTATAACTTATATAACAACGAACAATCAGGTATGAAACTAATGATGAACTAGTAGTAAATTAACCTTGACATACTGCATTGTATAGTATAGTGATGGGCAATGAGGTAGCGCTGAAACTAGTCGGGCGATCCCGATAAATACGCGCGAGTTCCTCTGTATAGCTTTCATCTTTTCTAACTATCGTGAGAATTATTAAATGATGCAACGGTTTGTCACGCGTATTTAAAGGAATTGCCCGACTTGTTTCAGAACCAACCGGAGTCCTAATCACGAGCTGACACGGCGGGGACATCTCATTTTAAAATAATATTTTTTATTTAATTTTCCGACTAGTTGCGGATCCATCTGAAGTCCTTAATCATGAGGCTCTACAATCAACTTGACAGCGACACATAACATGATTAGACTCACCTGAAATAGTCCATAGTATTTTCTTCTCGACGTTTTCACGACTAAGGCAGAAGTGTTTCTGTCACTCTCCTGTTCAATCAAGCATACCCCTGAAAAACAAATGTTATACGATGTTACAAGGCACTTTGGAAAAGAGACAAAAGTTTGCTAGATAGAGATCAAAGTATATAAACTAGTTGTGTAAAACAGAGACAGCGCTATTTTGCAATTCTTTCCCGACGTGTGAAGTTACGTTGACTGCACTGTAGTCCAGATGGCTTGGGAGTAAATTATGTTAGTTTTTAAGATTTCGTTGACAAAGGGTAAAAACGGAAACTTATTACATAGCTTTGCAGTCTGTCCTTCTATCTATCTGGCTATATCTCATGAACCATGTCAGCCAGAATGTTAACATTTACACAGATAATGTATTAATTTTTGCCGCTAGAACATCAAATAATAAAGTTAAAAACCGCATTCAAATTGTTTCAGTCAAACGCGAGATAATCGCCTCCTTTTTTTAGAGTCGCTTAAAAATCATGTCAAGCAACAAATAGTAGAAGTATCAATATGACGGTTGATCAATTCTTTTAGAACCCTTAGTGTTGTGAACCAGATTCTCAGTTGACTGATAATTTATTATTTTGTATTGTTTAAAATCTTTACAAGATTTACTTACAATGAATCCTATCTACTTACAAATCGTGTTATTGACTATTGTTCAGTGCAATCTTGTGCTAAATAGCAAACACGCAACGTGAGATAACCAATTGAAATACAAATATAAGAGATTTTACAATGAACTAGCTTGATGTTAGATAAAAAGAGTATTTTACTAACGAAAGTACAATTCTAAAATTACAATTTGTTTTTATAATTAAAAATCCTCCCCAAAAATTTCGTTTAAAGGCTTATTCATGCCATAAATTTATACTTTTAGTCTAAAAGTTAAAAAACGTAAGAAAAAATCGGACCGAAAACACCGGTCAAGTGCGAGACGGCTTCACAGTTCTGAGTGTTATCTACAAATAGGCTTAAAATACATTTTGCAAATAAAATTGGTCACCCATCAAATGGATTACCGTACCAAAATTGCATTACCTGTTATTCTTTTGTTATAGTGGCAACAGAAATAAGTCAAAATAGAAAAAGACGGTATATGAGATAAATCGTTGTGACAGATAGTGCTTTTGTATGTTATTCATTACACAAGCACAGAATCAGTATGACTTGCAATCATAATACTTCAATAAGTTATTTTAGATAATCAGAAAGCGCTACAAATCGGATAATATTTTCAATCGTATACTATATATATATATATAAATGAAATGAATATATTCAATCCTCTGACAGGACTCACAGACGGCGGACCGTCGACGACCGTCGGAGGTTGAACCTGCGACGTCGGGATATCTGCGCCAGTCATTTACCAACTAAGCTACCGAAGGCCACTGGCCAAAAATTTGAATATGCTCATGGCATCGTGACACATCATAGGGAAAGAATTGCGTTACTTCGAATCAGTAGTAGTCAAATTACTGAATCGAGATTAAACAATTATTTCGTATTCTATAGCCCAAGTATCGAGGAAGACAAAAATAAATATAACATCGCACTAAGTTTAATAGGAGGAGCTCGTAGCTAAGCTATAACCGCATAAGTGAAACGATCACAGGTTAAGCTATGCTTGACGCGGTTGGTCCGTAGATGGAACTTTTTCATTACGAGTTCTTGCGTGTTTCGGAAGGCACGTTAAAATTGTGGGTACCGGCTGTTATTCCAACATCTTTGACAGTCGTTACAGTTAGCCAGAAGCTTGAAAAGTCTGACAACCAGTCTAACCAAGGGGTATCGTGTTGCCCAGGTAACTGGGTTGAGGAGGTCAGATAGGCAGTCGCTCCTTGTAAAACACTGATACTTAGCTGAAACCGGTTAGCCTGGTAGCCGACCCCAACATAGTTGGGAAAAGGCTAGGCCGATGTCTAAGACTAATAGGAGCAGCCAGTACGTTAGCAAAACTGCGAATCTTAGCTAGTCATTCGAAAAATTTAAAAGAAAATGCCCTTACATTGTTACACGTATCAGTAAACTGGTGTCAATATTCTGTCTGACTATATGAATACTGATTTTTAAATGTACGGTCAGTGACAAAAGTCAACAAACGAAATTAGATTTTCAAAATTGTCAAATTCAATGAGGTGCTTTTGTACTTTTAGGTAATAAATTACACCTGACACCAAGTTTTTAAAAATTTTCCAAACAATACTTCATAAGGCACTTAAATATTATCGATAAACATTCTTAGTACCATTGCATTGTAGTCATTTTCACTGGACTGTTTGTTGGTCTGGTGGTTAGTGGCCTTGACTGCTATACCGGAGGCCGTGGGTTCGATTCCCACCCAGGTTTTTTTTTGTGTTATCAGCACGATCATTTGTTTTGTGTTTATGTTATTTTAATAGTACACATAGACAAGCTTTGCTTAGTTTGAGACTAGATGGCGTTGTGTGAAAATTCTGGAATATTATGTCAAACACTGTTAATTCTGGCACTTTGCTAATCGAATTGTACAAACATATTTTTCTTGCTGACTGTACGTTAAACCTATATACGAATTACTATGTATTATTGTTAGTCTAAGGTCAATTGTCTGGACCCGATAACAATGAGAAATGACTCATCAGTTTTAATATCGTATCACTGACGGTTACTACGAGCTCTTGAAGTACTTTTTGAGGAGAGAACGAGATGCCGCTATATGTATTGTAGTGCGTTCTCGCTTTTATAATGGCAATTGTCTTTTTTGAATGGTTCGTAGTAAGGAAACAGTACTTAGTTAAGGAGTGGTTCTTAAGTGCTGAAGTGATGACTTAAAAAATGTTGTCTTAGATCAGATTACAAACTATCTGTCTAATAAACTTCGTTCAAATAAGTTCATCCAGCCATACGTTACTATCGTGTTTAAAATATTACTTGCATTTTCATACTGGTATCATTTTTATAAAATTAGTAGTAGTTAGTAGCCTTAGTAACTCATAGTTAGTACCTTAGTAGCTAACGGCTATCCCGTCAAAATATGTCCTTTAATTTCAGATACAGCCTGAGAAAACAGACAGACAGGCTGAAAAAATGTTATATTATGTACCGTATATATATTCATAAGCATGGATTAAAAAACGGTTTTTGCAATTATACAAACTGAGATTCCAATATTATATATATATGTACCGATTGATTACACATCATCTGTTTTTACTTCAAGTTTTGAATTTAAATATTCCCTCATCGTTAAAAAAGATATAAATATTCTGATAAATACATAATATCAAAAGAAACAAGTGCTAAAGTTATAACTAAAATTCCCGTGCAATTAGTCAATTGAACTTTAACATAAGATTACATTTACTGAGATACATATTCTCGGAATAGTTTAACTGATAATTTAAATTGATAGTGCGTATCACGGATGAGTGATAAGCAAATTAATATTATACAACGCAATCTGTCGACAGGATGTGGCATTTGTTTACTTTAAGATTGGATGTATAATGTTAATTTTATTTAGAAAGACAATCTACTGTTGTTTGTAGTAGTTACATAATTTTTGGGGTTGCCTATCCAAAGCGTATAATTGTATTTGAGGAGCTTGTCTCTAAGCTAGAACCGCATATTATAAGTGAATCGACCACCGGTTAACCTACGCTTGACGCGGTTGGTCCGTAAATGAGTGACCATCTTTTAAATACGAGTTCCGCCTTTTTCGGAGAGCATGTTAAATTGTGGGTCCTAGTTGTAATTCTTATATCTTTGACAGTCGTTACCGGTAGAAAGAAGCTTGAATAGATAGGCAGTCTCTCCTTGTAAAACACTGGTACTTAGCCGAATCCGGTAAGACTGGAAGCCGACCACAACACGGTTGGGAAAAGACTATTCCGATAATGAAAATTGGAATCCTATTAACATTACGCTATATTGTTGGTCATAGTTATAAAAATTTAAGTTTAGGTTGAATTTTCAATCTAGTGATATAGTAATTGGACTGCACGGATAGGCGAGTCGTATAGCATCACCAGCATTTGTGTGAATGACTTTGCATGCTTATTCTGAGTCTGTTGGGTGACTTAAATGTGTGTAAAATAGTCCTCAATAAAATAAAACTGGTCGTTAATAAATGTTACATATATAATTTAAATAAACACATTAAATTACTATACCACAAAGTTTAAAATAAATTATCTAAACAAAAACTTATCTACTCAAAAGTGGACTAGGAGGCCTACCACCGCCTCTTTAAGAAATATGATTGTATTTGTGGGAGCGGGATAGCGTACTATACGCCGTAGAGCGGTGACCACTAGTAATCATTTTACTTTAAACTATGTATGTCGGTAGAATCACAAATACCTAACTACACGATTACATAATTCAATCCACTCAAAGTTCAAGGTTAAACAAAAAATCAGAACTAACACGAGAGGACTCTAAATTAAAAAAAAACGATTGATATAACCTACGTGTAGTGAGTCATTTGATGCTACCGAAACAAGAATATAAGGAAAACCCATTGACAAAATCATGACTGGCGATCGTATAATGACAATAGGATGGCAACACGAGAGGCACATAAGAGTCATTCGACACACACATATACACACGTACGTAATTGTTTTTGATACTTCAACTGTTTTTCACGACCGACCCGGAAAAAAAAAGGTTTTTTTTGTAGCCATAATTTTGTACTTAATAGGTATAGGCTGGTGTGAATCCTGACCGGTCGATGAGTCGATATCTCCGGAACGGCTTGACCGAATTTCATCAGTTTTCAATGTATGGAAAATGTTTGTGGGCTTGTGGATGCGTAGGTACGAATAATTAATGGTAAAGCAAATTTTTGGGTCAGCTAGCATTATTGAGTAAAAAAAAACATTATTATTTAAACAGCTGCCAACATTCGTCTTAACGTTAAGAACATCTTAAGGAATTAATTCTCAAAAGATAAATGCTATGTATAGTCACAATATAGTCCTGATAATAATTGTAACTTTGGACTGACATTATGAAGCAGAAAATCTAATTAGGATAATTATGTAGGTTGTATGAGCAAATCAAATATTAAAAGAATACTTATAATATAGAAACAATTATAATTTAGACTGGTCCGTTGGTCTAGCGGTTAGTGGCTTTGACTGCTACGCCAGAAGTCGCGGGTTCGATTTCCACCCAGGACAAATGTTTGTTTGATGACCACGATCATTTGTTCTGTGTCTAAGTGTATCTAAAATGTGCATGTGTTTAAAAATAAATAAATACTCTAAGACTCATAATATAAGCTTTTTATGAGTTGGTTTTAGACTAGATGGCGTTGTATGAAAGATGTGAAATATAAATATTATTAATTAAATTGCAAGTTGTGGCATCACATTTGTACAACTGTTACAGTTTTCCATTAACAGATGGCGTTAGGTGTCTTGCAATTAGATGATTGATAGTAAACCCTGTTGTGATAGATTTTGATGTACCTTATCAGATAACTTTGAGTGACATGATAAGATCTTGTTATTCAGGCTTAAGTAATTACGGCTGTTGCGGCAAACGTAGGGACCTACCTACAGGTGAAAAGTAACGGAATCCATTCTCCTTTAAATAATACTTTTGACATTCAGGAAAAAAAAGGTTGCGATGTGTTTCCTTGATTTGGATAGTTCAACCAAGCCAATGAAACATAATTTATACTTTTTTTATTTATTCTTTACACTTTCAAACATACAGTTTTACGCAACCCTGAATAGTTTAAAAGTACTGATTTATCTATTCTCTATGCTAATATTATATAAAGCTGAAGTGTTTGTTTGTTTGTTTGAACGCGCTAATCTCAGGAACTCCTGGTCCAAATTGCAAAAATCTTTTTATGTTGAATGGACCATTCATTGGGGAAGGCTTTAGGCTATAAACCATCACGCTGCGACTAATAAGAGCGAAGATACAATGGAAAATGTGATAAAAACAGGGCATGTATAAATCATAACTAATATTTTCTACCCACGGGGACGGAGTCGCGGGCAACAGCTAGTCTTAAATATAAATGTAGTAATCATCCAAAATACAGCAGAAAAAAGTATAAATCGAAGTATCCCTTTCCAAAACTGTATTACTAAATTACTATAATAAACAGGTGTTGGCAATGATTGCTAATAATCACCAAGTTTCAATATAAATGACATGTTACTAAAAATACTTTGAAATAACAAATGAACAACATTGTTACCTTTAAAACCTCAATATATATCAAAGAATAGAGAATATAAACAAAAATTAAATTGAAAACTTACAGTTACTAAGAAAAGTCCTCGAGAAATTAATTTTGAGCAGTTCCCGGGTCAGCTGACATCTCGTAAACACTTTGGCTTGAAGTCCCAAACACAAAGTTAATATTAAAATAATTTGCAATGCACGTGCGCTCGCCATGGCGACCGGTGCGACACTGATAGCTGTCTGTTTACAATTATGTAAAACGTATGCGTCTACGCACCTTTGACATTTCGTTTAATTTGAGGAAATGGTTCGCTTAATGCAGATAGTACTGTTTAAATAGGAATAATATTTGCTTAATAGCTTTGCTTAATCTTATTTAATTTGTTTTGTTTTTTTTTTTGCTTTTGTTGCTTATGTAATGTGGTGTATAATTGACAAGGTGGCGTGTGAATATTTTTTTCAAAAGTTTTTTGTGTTTTCATTAATATGTGTTTGCCAAAGCAATTTTTGGGTTGATAGACAAATTAATGAAAGAAACTACTTACCTAATGTAAAATGTTTAACGAAAATGTAGTAAGTCGACAGTAAATTTACTTCTGAAATAGACAAAATTGTATTCTTAATGGAACTTGACATTATGAAAGGTGAAAGTTTTTTTTAGGGTGACGTACTAAAGGCTTATCGAGTGAAGTAAATTACAGGTAGACAAAACAAAGATTATGTATTTCGACAATTATAACAATGTATAATAGCCCCAGCCTTTTTGTACAGAACATTCATCTATCTATACTAATATATAAAGCTGAAGAGTTTGTTTGTTTGTTTGTTTGAACGCGCTAATCTCAGGAACTACTGGTCCAAATTGAAAAACTCTTTTAGTGTTGAATAGACTATTCATCGAGGAAGGTTTTAGGCTATAAATCATCACGCTGCGACTAATAGGAGCGAAGATACAATGGAAAATGTGAAAAAAACAGGGCAGGTATAAATCATAACTTATATCTTCTACCCACGGGGACGAAGTCGCGGGCAACAGCTAGTTGAGTAATACTCGTACTTAATTAGGACTTACCTGGACTGTTATCTATCAAAAACGTTTACTCTTGACATCGTTGATAAAAGTTTCCTCATATTGCAAAACATCGTTTGGGAAAACCAGATTCGATTTGTTAAAGATCGCGCTCGCTCTATTATTATACCAGACCGTGATACCACGGTGATACTAAGTATGTAACGTTGTTTGCTTGTGTATGGTTCCATACATGAAGACTGAAAATGGAACACTAAAATTAAGGCGTCTGTCTCTATCCGTCTGTCCCCAGGCTCTATCTGAAGAACTGTGATAGCTAACTATTTGAAAATAACACAAATTATGTCCTTCTGTTGTCAATAATACATAAAGTTCTGAATAGTCTTTTATGCTCATGAATTTGTTTCACCAGTTTTTTTAATACCTTTTTCTTTCTCGTATTTGTTGATCACCCTTGCTGCCCGGAGTCGTGGTTGACCGGTTTTCTACAATAATTATGATTTGAATTATAAATTGAGAAGTAGGTACCAGGACCATGCTGTTTTAAAAGGACTATTAAGTTATGGAAGCGACTTTGCATAATACTATATGTATTTTATTACCTAGAATAATCTTGTTCATTATAAAAAAAAAGTCGAAGGTTTCAATTAATGAAGCCAAGCAAAGAGCACTCTGAATTTGAATTAGTTTGTGCAATGTGGAAAACGAATTCGGAATATGCAGTAGGTTGGGAAAGCTGTTTATGTGGGACACTATTTTCAATAATTACTATTTAAGTAATTTTTTTACAAAATTAGTTCATTGACGACCCCTGCATTCAAGTCACATGCACAAAGACACACAGACTTGGAACAAGCATTTGTGGATCACATAAGGATCGAACCACCAAGACGTCGCGCTCTGTGAGTTTGGCGTGATGACCTCAACAATTCGGCTACTCCAGTTATAATGCAATTTATTTGTTGTCCTTTATTACAAAACAGAACTGAAATCAATTTCGACTCCTATTGCGTCTGAAACTTGTCAGGCAATCTCGATAAAAACGCGTGGGGCCGTTGCACCATTTAACACATATGTCCTCTTCGGAGATCAAACCGGGTTTGCAAACTGCATAATTTAATAATGAATAATTCCCACGATAGTTATTATAAGAAAAAAGAAGAGTGATCAACTTATTTTATTCATGTAACTTGAATGTTAGTGAAACCTCCTTCGAGACAAAGTCCAGGCTCCTAACTATTATTGTACTTATAAAAATTGCCTGCAAAGATGACAAATATCAACGATAACGATTTAGCTTGTCAGTTTTCTATAGTCAAATCTCTTTCCTCCAAACCGGATTAACCAGATTAAAAAGTTCAAAAAACCGTCTTAAAAAAATAGATTTAAAATATGAATATGTGATAAGTCAAAAACCCCTAAAACTCTAAGAAACCGATGAGTAACCAAATAAAACACAGACATTTGTTAATATTTTTATTTAAGACTTGAAATGGCATCACATAAATTATTTATTTACATAAATTTAAACTAATTAAAGCGGAACGTAAGTTCTTTGAAAACATTAACATATTAGCGGTTCGAACTCATTACGTTAATTACTATGGAAATAAAGCTCAAATACCATTCAACGCATGTTAGATAATTTCAATAATGTACAAGATAATGATACGTAATTTAAAACAAATAATACAAAGACGTTATAACAAAAGAGAATGATTTAAAAAGTTTTACGCAGATGTAGCGCTCTTACAAGAGCTAGTCACCTCCTGCCCCTTGAATTAAGAGATATTTCGACAATCGTTAGGGAATTTGAGTCTTAGTGTCTGTGTCACACGGGATACATTCGTAGATACCCACCCTTAAATAAATTTGTCACCCAGTCAGTTGTTTGTATGTTTATCACCGTAACAACCGATCCTCATGTGATATTCGTTGTTACAGCGACAAAAAAAACCATCATCTGTAAATATCTCAACTGAAAAGCTATCACGGTTCATAGCATACAGCTTGGCAACAAACAGACAGACAAACATCCAAGCCTCAGCATTAGGGTTCCATTTTTACCCCTTTGGTTTCAATTAGTCACGTTATTTTCACTTGTCATCGCCGAATGATTGTCAAAATGTCACTTGGTAGGCGATGCTGAGGTATGAAACCAACAGAACGAGGTTGAAAGCAAGGAGGCGTCATAGTCGAGAACTACATGACGACTTTTGTCTTTTATCTCGCTTTCCCCGTCCTGCCTTAGACTTACCCAAGATGGTCTTAAGAGTTTGTGAGTGATATCTTAAAACAATTAATTTACAATACATATAAAACTCTACTTCGATCAAATCGTCTTAGAAACTATTTACAATATTTCCTTTATAACACACTCTCATAATAACACAAAAAGTTAAGAAAGAAAAACAAATTAAACAGGTTTGTTTTAGATTGTTTTAGCACCTTTGTTGAGTATTGATTCCACAAGCCTAATGAGAAAAAAAAACTAGGTTCGAAATTCAAAGTAATTTGTAGAAGAAACTGTTGGTACGCGTCTTATCGAACAATTATTCCAAAGTATTTGAACAAACTATGTAAACATAATTACTAGGTCAACTATATTTGTCGATTATCGCTATTGACAGACTAAGAAAAAGTAAAGAGAATAATGTCAGAAACAATAGCTTTTACTACTGTATATGTAGTTATCTATTTAAGGTATTAAATTCATTAAAATAATATATTTACAGGGATCTTTGTTTTTGTAATAAAATGCCAGAAAATGAGTCAAACGTTTTGTTGAATTCTGAAAATAGTTATTTTTTGTGAAATGCCGTTTTCTTTTTTGTATGTGTAAATGAGTACATGGTGTGTACATAATTATATCGAATGATAATTTTGCTCAAACCTATATTAGTTAAAAATACCTCTTAATTTCACATTAATTACAAATTACGTCTTAATCTACAAAATTAAGTCATGCCATTCCTAATTTTCCATTTCAAATTATATTACACATGGGGTCTTATGTATTAAAACATGTTAATATCAACAAATATCGAAATAATTAAAATCAAAATTACATACAGACTTCGCAGTGACTATATCTTAATTAATCGTAATCTTAATTATACAGGACGTTTTAAAAAGGATGGACGAACGTGTGTAAGACAAACAACCTAATACATATATCCTAAGATTTAAAATATAAACAGACGTCTTTTTCCCCAATAAATTGTAAGTAAATACCGTATTATCATCAAATAAAACAAAATGGTGTCTCAAAAATAAAAGAAGTATATGAAAATATCTAAAAGCCTGACATCTTTCAATAAAAATAATATATGTCTTCCACCTTCAGACGCCGCGCCCGCGCCGACGCGTCCCTACTTTTCAGAACACCCTGTATACATGAGCCTCGTGTTAATATATTAGTTCTAAACTTAATATGTTTGTGAAACATGCCTTCACAGAAGACATATTTTATATTTTAGTAAATTATTAGAAGCTCTTCAAAACTTTTGTTAATAAACCACAACTTTAGTAAATGAATGAGCGTCAAATATTTTCATATTAAAATTGGAAATATTTGCTATAAATATTAACTACAGATCTGTTATTACGAATAAAAATGTATAAGTACTTTGCTAGTTAAGTAATTCTGGCAAGGTATAAAATGTATTTTTTTTTTTGACACTTACTCAAGTTGCAGTTTCGAAAATCAGTCAATTTAAAGACATTTTAAATCATTAGTGACAAGATAACATAACTTAATTTAAAATTAACCTAAGTCCATGTAGGATAAAACGAGACACAAAAAAAGTTCAGTATAGTCCAATGCAGCAGTCAAGTTCTGAAATCTAACAAAAAATATATTTAAAAAAAAAACCTGAACCTCTAACGGCTAACCAAACCCTAACCTTTTTTTGTAAAATGCAGTGAAAGACCCGTGTGTCGAATTTATTCATTGTATTTAAATAGCAAATATTATCTGATTCAATTACTACATCTTATTAGCAGTCTTTATAATCTGCTAAAGTTGAGTTATTTTCAGGTTTATGAAGTGAAACTTCTTTTTTGACGTTGGAAAAAAATACCGCAACATTTTCCGTCTCGCGTCACATTTTTCCGTTAGGCGGCATCTCATTTACTTCTAATACTGTATAGTGACGTGATAAATGATATATACCAGTGACTTCTAAAAAAAGTAAGACATTGGTATATCTCTTTTCTA
The DNA here is from genome assembly GCF_003590095.1 of Trichoplusia ni. Classification (NCBI taxonomy): domain Eukaryota; kingdom Metazoa; phylum Arthropoda; class Insecta; order Lepidoptera; family Noctuidae; genus Trichoplusia; species Trichoplusia ni. The sequence goes on along the minus strand of NC_039489.1, from coordinate 7,968,970 downwards.
CTACTTCGTTGTTAATAATTTTATTATTTCTATATTATCGTCTAATAATATCTATGACAAATACTTCCACTTGAAGATACTTAAGGCGACTTTCAATTGGATGACGGACTGTTTGTGAAAACATCGGTAAGTGATAAATTGATAAACCTCTTTGCAGGAATCTCGTCTTACCCTAATTTTATAGTTACAAAATTACTCTAAATTAAATTTTTACACACTTAAATTTTATTTTTAATAGTCATATCACAAGCAAGAGGTGTTGAAAACATTTCTTATGATATGAATTCCTTTACGCACTACTTTAGCTAAGTTTAAAGTTAATCCCGTTTATTTTATTGTACTTTGATCTCATGGATATTATATACTAGCTTTTGATATTTTTAAAAACATTATTTTTTAAAGTTCTGCATAGAAAATGTCGTTTTAGACTGGAACATTAAATGCTGTTTTTCCGTGAAATTATCTGAATATGCATCAATGTTAATAAAGTATTTATCTGCTTTATTTTTATTTACTGTAACATATAAATATATTTAAACGTTTCCTAGAATTGATTTAAATGTTTGTATTTGTAAACATTAAAAAGAGAACTCATTATATTTAATGTCCAATTTGCAAACAAAATCAATGCATATTTTATCATACCAGCATACAATAAAATATTTATTAAAATACTTAAGCGTATCTGTTAAATAATTTAATCGGCCAAATTAGTGAGCCATTCGAGAATACCATTATTAAACAAAATACAATTTTTATATACATTTCGAATTTTATATCTCGTTAACCAAAAAATATATTACGAATTTCACGACTAGTTAAATCAGCTCTGTCCAAAACTACACTTTTGACGTCGCTGTCAACATCACATAACTCGCCCTAGGATTTTCTTCTTGAACCGGTTCTTGTCTAAAACACCTATGAGGCTCAAACTCCACTGGTTTCTTAAGCATTCGTCTCACGAACCACACTAAACCAATCACGATCACCATTAATCCTAGAGCCACACCGATCAACGCAGTATTCAAGCTTTTAAAGCCAGATTTCATTTCCAACGTACCGAGAGATTCAATTAGTTGGGGGACGACACAGATTGTTCGTCGTTCATTGATTTTGTACTTTGAGATTGCGGCGCAGACTTCGTATGGTCCTCTTACAAAGCCATCCATGGATATCTCGAGGGTCGATTGGCACGGGGTGTCCTTTTGGGCTACGAGAGAGCCTCGGGAAAGTACTGCTAGGACGATGTAGCAGTTGTTGGGTCTGATGTCATTGGACAGTCTTTGGGAGCGAGGTAGCACGTATTGCGGTCTTTGCGGGAGTCCTAGTACTGATATCAGGACTGTGAGAACACCATCGCTGGTCACGTTTGAACGTACTTCGGATACCCTGTGTAAAACAAATTAATTATTGAAAGTTTCATTGCGTAAATGTTAAACCACACCAATCATAATTTGTGCAGAATAAAGTTAGCGGTGTTCACATGTTTTTTTTATTTATTTTTGCTTACAAGTCGTCTTCCCAAAATAGTATTCTCTCGTCTTTTGACAGTTAACACGATGCTTGACAAAAAGTGACATCATACCAAATAACATTATAACTCTAACATTAGTGTTTTGAACCGAATAAAACTCGCAGCCACGAGAAATGTTGGTACCCATTGTTCAAATCTTAAAGACCAATTAACAAAAATTAACTGTCACACGCTCAGAAATCAAAGGTCAATAATAAGTCTTACCTCAAAGGATTGGTTTCTGGTGCTGCTGTCACCACTATTGGCACTACAGTGGCAAAGGACGCTCGTCGCCTCACTTGTTGTGGAACCCCACACCCCAGCACCAAGGATTGTGGCACGTCAGAGCTATCCATTTCTTCCAGAGCTATGCAGAATCTGGGAAAACAAACACCATTTGTAATATACTGCGAAAAGTAAAGCAAAATTAAGCGATATTCTATATTTCTTGTACAATAATAATAAACAAATAACAAATGCATATCTTATTTTTGAAATATTTTCAAACCAAATTAAATTAAACTGATTTCGAAAGTGCTTTGTTTTAAAGTCTATATTCATCTTAATATACGTATGATTAAGGAAACGCGGGATCAAGCAAAATAAAAAATACAGCCAAAAATTCAGTACTAAGATTGTAGCTTCACTATAAATAGACTCAAACCTTCATATCTTTAACCTTAAATTCAAGGCAGATGCGTAAATATTACCGAATATCGTAACATTTTAAATTAAATGTGCTTTTAAAGGTATTAAAATAACATTTCGTTCAACCCTAAGGGGAGTTGAGTGGATTACCCGTTTCCTTCCAAATTAATTTCTATTATTCTGCCAAGGCCGTCGTTTATCAAAGTTCAGAACGAATAAATATTTACCTTAACTCTTTATCTTTGCGGTTCCAATTTATGTAACTTAATTATGAATTGAATATTATTTACTGCGGTTTTTTGCTTGTCAATAAATTTGTTTTTTTCCTCACTTTGCTTTGCGTTTTGCCTTATATGGCGGGGTTTTTACAAATATTGAAGTTACATGCACAAAGACATGTAGACTCAGGCAAGACGAGCATTTATAGATCACACAAATACTTGTCCGACGCGGGGTTCGAGCGCGCATTGCGTTTGGTGTGGTTACGTCATCCACTCGGCTAACCGCGCAGCTTTTTTTGATTTGGTATGTTGCATGTATCACATTCCATGTATAAAATAAATAGTATTTATTAATTTGATTGAATATACATTTGTCTCTTTAAATATGTACCCTTTTATTGAGCTAGATTAATCATTATTACAGTTTTTTTTTTCGTTTTTCTCAGTAAGAAAATCGGTTTTCTGTTATTTAATTTCTTTTTAACAATTCTGTAGCTGTGATATAGATCAGAGACGCAAAATAAATAACTAAAACAGCTTAAAGTGAATACCGGTCGTGCAAGTTGGAATCGCAACACTGAGGTTCAGTACAAGTAGGCTAAATGAGTTAATGTTGTTAAATCCGCAACATACCTGCTTAAATCATCTTATTAAATGAAAATGTTACAATTATACTTATTTTTTATAAAATGTTAAGTCTAATTATCTCATTTATAATTTCGTTATAAATATTATAATATGTTTTCGTTTAGTGTTTAGTGTATAGTTTATTACATAATTACTTTTACATCTTCATTATTAACCATTTAAAACATCGCTTTGAGTGCCCAGTACCTAATCGTGTTAAAATTTCCAAAAAATCTATTATTAAAAACCTGCACCTGTCAAAGCCAAAAGCCTAAAAGCAAACTCCTGAAATGAAATGAAATCATTTATCCTACATTTTATTCTACTCACGTATATTGATCCACAACATCAATCTTCAGTCCTCGCAGCACCACATTGGCGGGACTCGCTCTATGGCACGCGACGTGCTTCGGTAGCCCACCAGCTCTTGATGCCGTGACTCCAGTGCAGCGGAACCGGCTGGTCGAGAGTGGTTCCACCACCCAAGATAGGTGGACTTCTTCGTCATCGTACCACGCGTCTATTAGACGTACCTAAGGAATGAAAAGTTAGGAATAGATACGGAAATTAGATCTTGACCATAAAATAGGCTTATAATTGTAGAAGTTGTATGAAATCATTTTTAAGTCCTCAATATAATGTTAAAGTTATGGGAAGGATTTATAATATTAGATAGTCTTTTTTTACTTTAAGTGAATAAACTTTCGGTACAAAATAAATCAGATAACATAAAAGTATTCATATAAGCACATAAAAGATGAATTCCAAATCCCACGCTATTAGGCACGCTTAAAAAATACGAAAGCACCCAATGTCTAAATGACTCATAGAAAAAACTGTAAAAATTGGACTAAGATATATCAATTATAGATTTTGCCCTATAAAAATTTACATAATTGGTCAAACACAATCATTTATTGAATAATATTAACATTATTGTCATTTAAAAACACGTTTATATTTACGTTATGTTAAATTATAGTTACAACAAATCATCACCAAGCCGTTAAAATTGGAAATTGCAACATTTGTTTTATTTCTTTGAACACGCTAATCTCAAGAACGCATGGGCCAATTGAAAAAACCCTCATTTTTCCATTCATTACGAAAGATCATAAGACATATAACATTCGCTAAGGCTAAAGAGCAGAGCCTTAATGAAAATTTTTCAAAAATAGCTACTTCAATTTATAAAATGTACCTTAGCATCAGATATCGGCAGATCCTCTTCAGCGGGAACCTCCAACTCTTCATCATACAGATCATCATCCAATCCATCTTGTTTATCAACATATAATTCCCTATCTCCATCACCTCCATCGTCATTCGTCTTGTAATCATTAACAATAGAATTCGCTAAAACTTTATTAAAATCGTAATTCGTATCCTTCTTCAATTCCGTATGTTCGAAATCATCGCAAAGTTTGTTCTTTGATAATCTAGATAGCAGTGCACCTTCCAAATGAGGGGGGGTAGCACACACGGCTGCAGACTTATCAGTTTGCGGCAGGTTTTTTGCCTCTCTCAACCACCTTGCGAATCCGGCCATTAGGCAATCGCAATTAAGAGGATTATCTGCGAAAGAGAGCAAAATTTATCTTTACGACCTCAAATAAATGTGGTTGAAGTTTAGAGAGGAAGTTTAAAGTATGAGTAATTGCCACTTTGATTCCATGCAATTTAACTTTTGTTATTTCTAATGGGGTGTTTAAGAAAACTGGTGGATAGTGGCGGTTTATTAGCACTGTTTTATAACTAGCTACAACAATAACTCAAATGAAAATTGTATAACAATTTCTTTAACAAAACAAAACTTTTATATCGGCCTACGCAAAGCTATAACAAAAATCTGAAAGACATCAAAAATTATATTCGATTTTCATGTACCCATTATAATGCTTTACGCCCGAAAAATAACACAAAGCGCGAGAAAAATGAAGTTACATCAACAAAAGTGTCAGAGGCCAGGATTATTCCTTACAAAAAACCCATAAAGAACGTTAGCCACAAAGGCAGCAATAGTTAAGAGTCACGCAACAATATAACAGCCGAATATCGATGGGCGAACAAAGAGGCCTCGACGTCACCTCACTGAAACGTTGAGTATCGACAAATATCTGTACGAGACTCACAACTGTAGTAGGATGAACAGCAAAATTATTCTGTTCGAAATACTTATTTGGTTATAGCCTGTAGATGCTCGCAAAGCAGAGGAAAAGGTAAGAGAGATTTGAAAAAATGTGCCATGACGATGGAAACATTCAATGCATAATTTATTTATTTTTGTTGACACCAGAATTAATAGAGATTCATGTTTCAGATTGAAACGAACTCTTGACTTGGTTAACTTGTAACTTTGAACTACGTTATTCTTTTCAAAATTTTAGACTAACGTTTTCAACATTTTATACTTAAGAGCGATGATTGGTAGAGATTCATTCAAATTACGCGTTACAAGAATCTTCTTCTTCCAGTTGTTCACAAACTTATTTAACCGTATGTCCTTCCAAAGTGCGTATCATCGCTTCGCCATTACCTTCAATGGTGAATCGGGCGAGGTCCTTGTGCAGCGCCAAAGCTCCATCATCTATCATCGATATGTCGTTATCGTGAAGAAGGAGTTCGGTCAGCAGTCGCAGTGATTTCAACGGCTCAGCTGACAGGGATCGGAGGAAATTGTGCGAGAGGTCCAGGTGAGCTAGGTTCGTTAGTTGGGCAAGTGATGCTCCTGAAAGCAAAAGGAGCTTTTAATAAAGAAATATGAATAATAAAGGGTAACAGTTATAGCAGTTGGGGAGATGCCGCTCTATATTGTGTAATGTATTGTCCACATCCAGAACTACACACTGGTCTTTCTTTGAGGTATGGTAGTCTAGTCTCGCTTGGGACTGCATGATCACCATAGAAAAAATATTTGTATTGAAACATAAAATTAGTAGTTAGAATAGTTCTCCGTATGAAATGTATGTGAATACAATACTGTACACACATATAAACAAGAGTAACAAGTATTGAGAAAATATATTAACGGATTTTATTTAGGATCTGTTAAATATTATCCGGGAATGCGTATAACTCAAAGAAACTTTGAAATATCATATAATATTCTTCTTTATTATAACCCTTTAATGAAGTAGGATACACACACCCATAGTCATTAATTTAAAATAATATATTACATTATTTTTAGCGCCAAATATTTTTTTAATGATATTAAATTTATACAAACGTACAAAGTCAGAGATACAAAGAGTTTTCGTTTAGCTATCAGTGGTTCCATTACATTTCAAGTGTTTAAAAAAAAATTATAACAAGCCAACTTAGATTGTATAACAACGTTTACTTTATAAATATTGTACCCTTTCCAAAACTCATCGCAAATTTATTTGATTTTCTACTACAATAAACAATTTATTTTACTCTCACGTAAATATTTAAAAAATCTTTTCCTCCTTATTTCCGTCCTCGCAACTCTGTTATTTTTTCCCGGAAATTAAAATGTCACTGAATTTAAAAGCTTAAAATGGACATTATCCACATTTTTGAGTGATCAATACAAAACTCAATATTTAAAAATAGAATTCAATTAATTAGGGAAACCTTTTTGGTGTTCATTTATTTGCGTAACGTATTCGCTTATTTTGTCTTACTGTTTATTTTACACGTACTTGTTCAACATAATTTCAACTCATATTGTCTCGAACTTCAAATTAGGCAATTCGGCATTTCAAATAAGTTACGTAAAGCATAATTGTACTCGCAACCCTGCAGCGTCAGCTCTTGCTTAAGGGCTCCGATTTGGTCAGAAACTAGTCTCACTATCCCGATGAATACGCGTGAGTAAAACCTAGTATCATTTAATGATGAATCACTCTCACGATAGTTGCTATAAAAATTTAGGTGAAATTCAACTCATATTTGCGCGCGGCATAATGTGTAGGTAGTCCTTGTAAATACACATTAACGTTATGTACTCACACAGCTTTGATTTGTGTGTCAATATCACACAAATTAAAACTTCCATAATAAACAGTTGCTGTCAATCGCACATAGAATGAATTTCCAATTATTGTGTTGCTATAATACTAAGTGAATAGGAATACTCTCTTAAATCCAATTGCCATTCAGTCATCGGCTATTTTAAATAGCAGAATCCGGACCCTGTAGTGCTATACGTTAAGCATATGCTCACCAGAAACAGCGACAATCTCGTTATGCGATAGGTCCAGGTGTGTCAAGTTGGCGATATGTTTGAACGCGTAGTCTTCGAGGACATCTATTTGGTTGTTGTGCAAGTTCAAATGGGTTAAGTTTGTTAGACCTGAAACAAAGACGCAGTTGCTTACATGGGATACTCGGAGGGTATTGTACCGGTACTGGTGCTGTGAACTAAAAACTCGTTATATAATTGACAGAACTGAAGTATTGGAGTTCCATTCTGTATTTAAACGACAAAAGCTTGCTGTTGCTGAAAAGTAACAAGAGTTTGTCGTTCCAATGCCATAAGTGTAAAAAAGACCTCTAAATAGAATATATCCTAATATATACATATATATATACTGGCACAACTCACACAAGGTCAAATGATTTCGTCATAAATGATTTGTCACCCAATCAATATGTCTTTCTTTTGTCCTCACTTTAGACTATTTGTACGTAACCCTCAATGTTGCAAGTCCGACCCACACATGGCCGGTTATAACATATTTACGAAAATGCAGACAAGTGCCCACGGACATAAGATACTACTTTAATATCTAAAATCTTACCTGACAAAGCACCACGACGTATGCTCGCAAAAGTGTTATCAGATAACTGGAGTGTCGTCAAAAGGGTTAGCGTGGGCACTGTAGTGGGGCCCAACGGTCCTTCCAGAGCGTTGCTTGATAAGTCTAGATCGCGAAGCATGTGGGCTTGCTGGAAAGAAACACAATGAGTGAAAATGTAGTCCATAAAATATTTCTTAGGTTCTAAATAAATAACATTTTTTTTCTATTCTGTTAAAAGTCAGCAAAATTTTGCTGAAATATTAACTAATTTCAAAAATGATTAGAAGTTATTTGGGTGGGTCTACTATAGTTGTAACAAATATTAAAGTAGAGAGCCAAATCAAATTTTATTAACACTTGAGATTTAATTATTTAGTAATCTTCTTCATCCAGATTTTAATAGTTATGCTAGGATCGGCTTGTAAATCTCCGTTAGCGACCCTCAGATATAACTAGATTGGGTACCTACTTGACTAAAAACAAATTATTCAATCAGACAGATTTCTATATCGGATATTTTTTTCTAGAAAAAAAAAAAACAAAATACGCAGTAAGTTGAAATCTTGTGTGATTAAAAAACAAATGACGCTATTAGCTCCCAATTTCCTATTTTTTACTATCTTTGATGCGTTTTAACTTAGCTTATAGTAAAGACGAATGTAAAAGATACTTGTACATGATAAAGACCTTGTTCTTTTTATCAGTTAATTCAAACTTACCTTTAATGATGCTAACGCTGGTACTTTCAGTAGGTTTCCTCTAAGTCGTAATACACTAAGTTTTAATAAAGGTGTGAAAGCCTCTGCAGATATGTCCGTCAGCTGATTGTCACTTATATCCAAGTAGGTTAGGTTTTTGATGCCCTGAAATAATATGTACAATTAATACACAGTCGTAGTGTTGTATAATATTAATTTATACAAAATGGTATTAAAGCTAAGGAATACAATTGTTGACACTAGCTCGGTAGATAAAAGAGCGTTTTTTATACTTTGGGGAATTTCAATTTCAATTTGATGCAAACCGCCTTTAAGGAATATATTAGTTTGTGCACTAGACGTAATATCAATTTACTTAACCCCACTTTGTATTTGGGACTGCATTTTTGTGACCGATTAATGAAAAATCTTCAAAATCTTCCAAATTTCAGTAGTTTTCGATTTTAGTCTCTACGTCACAAACTGACAAAGCCTTACCTCTTTATAATATTAGTATAGAATAATTATAGCACATGTAAATACGTGGACATATTATACATACACTAATTAAGCTGACTTGCATTATAGCATCATTCAACGTGGACTAAGCACGTCAAAATTAATACATTGTATAAGCTTCCGCCGTGATACAAATGAATTAACTGATCATGATATAACGGTAAATGAAAGAGGAAAATAATCGGGCAAGTTTAATTTTGAACTTTATGAATATTAGCATTTAATTCAAAATTAAATAATGATAGAGAATCAGTGTTTGTCCTAGGCATATGTATATGATGGATTCTTTTAGAAGTCTTTTGGATTTGGTAGCCGGGGGTAAGAACAGGAACTTATTACTGACGGTTTGTCATCAGGCTGTCTCTCATGTGACCTAGACAGTTAAAATTTCCACAAAACATGTATTTTTGATGCTGTTTTAATTAAACATACTAAAAGTAAAAATTAAGGTTCAGCAGCAATTTATATGGTAGTGAAATAAAATATTGCGTTTATAATTATTTTGTCTTCAAACCATTTTGTCTCTATTTAGTCTATTTGTCATGCCTGTTAACATGAAATTAAGGAAATCCACCCTAATGCAACAAATGGTACCTACATTATCAATTTCAGAAAAACAGCTGATAAACCACAATATTGAAAACAAGACAATGGCTATGAGTTTCAGTGAATCTAATTTCGGCATTCATTTATGACAAACCCAACATTCGCTTACTATTTGACAAGTTGAGTAATCATTCCTTACAAATAGTTCAAGTCATTTGTGCGCGCGGTGCTATGTGTGCGTGCGAAACAATACATGTTTAATTTGTAAAACAGTAACAAACAAATGAAAGCTGTGTGATAAAACAACGCCCTTGTATACTCGTGTTGCCTACACATAGCAATGTGCGCTAAATGAGTTGAATAGGGTATTTGACTAAATCTAATAATATTATTCTGTTTAGTCCGTCAGTCAGAGTAAAAAAATAGTGATTACGTATTTTTTATTTGTCTTTAAAAAGTAAGAAAGGTGTAAGTTAAGTTTGATATCTAAAAACATCCCTTGCTACACTAGCAGATGATATTTTAAAAGCCTCCTGGTAAGTGACGCCACACGAGATTTTAAATCACTGATATTCCACCCATTTCCTTCTTTTCATTTTAAAAGAAAAATTACGTATCTGATATTTTTTTGGAAAATCTGTCTGACGTACTAAAAATATTTTTTTTTCCTCAAATGCCTTATTAACTTTAATAAATAGTATTGTGACTTACCTTAAATGAATTTGAGTCTAGAGTATGGATTTTATTGTTGGATAGGTCCAGTCGATCTAGATTCCATAGTCGTGCTAACGCCTCCGTGGGGACGATAGGCAATTGATTGTTTGGTAGTCCTGCAACAAGCGATTGTGTGAGGCGCTTTTATTACATGTGTCGTAGTGATCCAGTTGAAAACTTATGATCGTGTATGGTCTTATAATGACGAATCCACAAAATTTACTACTGCTTCCATTAAACAATACTTCAAGTGAATTGATCTAACATCGTCCACCGCCCAGTAAAGAAGTGCGGTAGTAAATGGTTTTTACATGGATAGAGGCATTTTCCAAGCAATGGGTGATTTTAAATCAGATATTTTCACTACACGCCATCACAATTCTGCTTAGATTTAATACGGTCCTTGAAATTAAATAATACATTTATTTTTCTTCTCCTATTAGACATTTATATTCTTTGTACGTCGCCAAATGCTCCAATCATAAGATACCATAATTGCTTTTTTTCAACCTCCATTAACCAGAGGCTCCGCTTCAAAAATTGTGCTTAATCCTAAAATAGGGAACACAAATACAAAACAATAACTAAAATCATTCGCATTACGCATTCCCTCCCCAAATTCCTGGATCTATTTGCATAAATACATTCTCAATTAAAGTGAAGAGTCTGTTACATTAGCACATTGAAAATTAGTAAATCGTTGGATCTACATGGAGTTAACTTTCCTTGCGTCTATTGCTAAAGTCGGGCAAGCTCAGGGGAAATCAGTTAATGCCGCAAAATTATGTAATTTGAAGAAAATGTACTTGTGAGGTGGAAGATTTTGTTGCTGTTGTTTTGATGCTGATATTCTTCGGACTTTTCCTGATATTTCCAGGTGGAAAATATTTTCTCGAAAAAAATCTTTATGTTGCTTGAATTTATAGGAGTGGCTTTCCATTTGGCTTTTGGCATATTTTTTCAGTTCAGTAATGTTCAGAAAAACTTGTCTAAAAGCCTTATGGAGAAGTTGGAAAGTAAATAAACAATTAACCACAATATAATCCGTCTTATTTCAAATACTAATCCTCACAAAAAACTTTCAGATCTCCCAATAGTAGTTTCCATCTAAATCTTAAATATGTTAAGCCACAATATCTGGGTAAGTGCTCTATGTCCAGCAGTGCAGGTACTAAGCAAGTTTATATGCAAGTTAGTTTCATTACGCTGTCTCGTTACTTTGTTAGAGACTACCTTTGTTCAGTAACCAGGTAAATGGCTGTTCCGAAAACAAGTTAAACATCAACCCGAGTGTAAATGTAACATCTCTCTAATACATTATAACCCAATGTTATACCAGCGAATAAATTGGTCAAGAAATATCACAAGTAAAATTATAAGTAATTTAAGTTAAAATGGATTCATCTAAAAGACTTTAATGTTCATTTGTTTATTCTAAAATATCCATCAATGTCAGAATTATTGTCACAACTTAGTCAACTTTTCAGTTGAGATCCGTTCAGTTTGCAAAATTAGGTTGAAATAATGTAGTAAGTAGGCGTTTATTCAGCGTTTTATCTCATTATTTCGAACAAGAAAATTGTTGGCTAGCGAAAATAAAAAAGGTCACAAAATCGCCCCTTGGGGTACACCTATAACGAAATAGGTGTAAAATCTATTTGTTAAACGTATTTACATAGTTATAAGTAAGCGACTCGGCCCTTAGTTACCGGAGGGCTTTTTGGTCCAAAGGTTGTAGAAATGACTCGCACATTTAAATAATGTTACGAAATCCATTTTATTTGTTGTTTGCCTAATGCTTTCTACAGATAAATCTAACTCTACATTATTTTCAACTATTTTAACTCGACTAGAACGGAATATGCAATGATGTGATTGATTGTCAAAATGACTTCACTCTTTTATTTCTTGGCAGTTCATTATGTCTAAGTCTATTATGAACAAATGAGATCGACAAGTAAAAATAAACAGAGTATTATAATCAAAAGTTCTGAAAGTAGAACTTATAAAACTGTTTAATAAATAAAAAATCTACCAGTAAAACCCAAAATATTCTTACCTAAAGCAAATAAAGTCGCAGCAACGGTTTCAAAAGCCCCTTGCTGTACCCTTCTGATATCCCCTGAGGATATCACCAGCCCGTGCAGACCTACACCAGCCAGTTCCGATACAGATGCAGAAGACAGAACTGACACTCCTCGTAGTGCACAATCCAGGAGAGATACCGCAGTGTTCTTGTTACGTGACTTCTGTTCTCTGAGATGGCGACCAATTATCTGAAAGGAAAAATAATTTTAAAGTATTTATTTTGAAAATAGTACTTTGACTATACGAGTAGCCGAGCGTAGTTCTGTCAAAGTGGTTGTGTCTTAACAGAAAAAATCGATAAAAAATTATGCAAAATTTGTAGCCAAGCATTCGTGGATCACACAACCGAGTCTGGGTGCAAATGGATAGAATATTTGTGAAATCCCCTGCGACACAAGGATTTACTTTGTTTATTCGAGATTGTTTTTATTTTAATTGCTTAAACATCATCAGTTTTCATCTTCATCAACAGCTTAAACATCAGGAGCTCTTGGCTAAGCTATAACCACATAAGTGAATCGATCACATGTTAAGCTATGCTTGACGCGGTTGGTCGGTAGATGGGTGACCATCTTTGTCATACTCGTTATGTTCCTCCGTGTTTCGGAAGGCACGGTAAATTGTGGGTCCCGGCAGTTATTCCTACATCTTTGACAGTCGTTACAGGTAGTCAGAAGCTTGATAAAAGTCTGACAACCAGTCTAACCAAGGGGTATCGTGTTGCCCAGGTAACTGGGTTGAGGAGGTCAGATAGGCAGTCGCTCCTTGTAAAACACTGGTACTTAGCTGAAACCGGTTAGACTGGTAGCCGACCCCAAAATAGTTGGGAAAAAGCTAGGCCAATGATGAAACATCATCAGTTTTTAATTCAGATTTTTATGTTAAGCGTGCCAAACATAATGGATATGAATGATATCTTCACTTTTAAGTTAGGTTAGTTTTAATAGGATTTCTAAATGTAATGGAACTATCTGTAACAAAATGAAGGAAAATATAACATTTTCAACCCGCTTTGAGATTTAATTAAAAGGGAAAATTATTCTTGAATTACAAAGCAAAATTCTTCTATAAAATTTTAAATATCATGTACTTCATAATTGGTCGGCGCGTTTTAATAAGACATAAAACCAAATAAAGGCACGCTGCTTTAGCGAAAAGGTTGTTATAATAATAAGAAACCGTTACAACATTTCTGTTTTCAAATATTTAAATACACAATGTACTTAATATAATTGGATCCCAAGAATCCTTAATATTCAACGTATAAAAACAATCAAAGCTTTAAAACGGAAATTACCAATGAAACATTTATAAATTCAAGTGATTTGTGTCAAGGAAATTTTCTACGAAGGAATTATTTAAAATGGATTCCTCCCCTAAGTAATGATATCCCGGGACTGGGACGTTTTAATTAAACACTAGTTGAACTGAATCCATTATTAATTAATGATCGAATTAATTACGTGAAAAATATTTATCTCGTTTCGGTGCTGTTATTGACGACATAATTAAACGAAATTTGGAATCATTTAAATGTTTGGATGAATTCAGGAGAAATGGAATTTGGGAACATGGTTGCAATCAGTTACGTAAAACTGATGGATTATAAACATACCTTAGTTTTGGTTTAAATAATTTGTTCTATTACCCTTTTATTATTATCCGTCCTACTGCTGGGCTAAGGCCTCCCTTCCCTCATTCCGTTTATCTCAGTCTATAGCTAACAGAAGCTAGTTTTAGCAAAACAGTCGAGTTCGTTCTGGTAAAGTCACCGATATTAAATTATTATTTTTAAAAGTATTAGATTATATTGTACTAACATGAAAAGATGGAAAATTACCTAATATTTAAGAAGAATAAATGAGTGCTATTATTGCCTACAAACTGTTTTACAAGCCAGCATTTTTTTATAATGGTATTAGCAACCAAATTACAAGACGGACAAGTCTCAAAACAAATAACGTCATGCCGCATAGGTGGGTTCATCATCATCTCAGCCTATAGCTGTCCACTGCTAGACATAGGCTTCTCCATATGTTCTCCAGCGCGACCGGTTCATTGCCATGGGGTGGGTTAAAAGTAAAAAAACTTTTTAATAAATTATTGACATTTGAGCACTTCACATAATAACCATCACCGTCTACAACACAATTATCTAAGATTTACAACCATCATTATAATATAACTAGTGTTAATCAGGTTGATCGCAGTACAATATTACGATTCTTAGAATCCAAGATGGAACTATTCGTCGGGCGTATTGACGCAAACGCTTCTAGGGATTACTTAAAGCCGCTTGCTCGATGTCGAACCGTTGACAAACAAGCCGGAGAACAAATCTATCATATCGTATGGAGCTATCAGGTTTCTGAACGGGAAATGTTTTAGAAGCTTCTGAAGTGATTCTCTTTTTTGAACGTTTTTATGTTGTTCCCAAATACATTTTTGTGTGATAATTTATTCAATTCAGTTTCAACTATACTGAAGAAGATACATAACTTAAGAAGAAACTGGTCGGGAGGCAAAATTTTGTTTCCATTAGGAAGATTTTATCTCCGGTTACTCACCTTGGTTTTGAATCGTAGAAATGTGAAGATTTGTCTTATCGTGCTGTCTGAAGTCATTAAGTTTTAAAAACAGTAAAATATTCATAATATACCTACGGCATACAAGAAATCATGGGACCAAACTCAGATAATTATTTAGAATCTACGTAGAGTAAATTAAATAATAACTCTTCCTATCTCGAAAGGGGCTGAATTAAGATGAATATATAAATGATCTTGTCACCACGAAATTCCTTCTAAAGCATTCGAAACATTTCCGATGTCAAAGAAATTAGCAGAGACACCGCAATTAACAACGTTTTAGCTTTAAACCAAATAAACAATAGAACTTACGAGATTCGAGAACATTTCAAGCTCATTTTCCAAATTGATTACAGGAACTTAAAATAAGAAATCAAGTTTCTAGTACTTTATTCTTAAACTCAATTTAAACTCATGCACAAAGGAATTTAATATAATTATTGCAGGAGGTTAGACAAACATTCAAGTCATATGCACAAAGATAGCCGGACTCAGAACAAGCATTCGAGGATAAAAAAAACGATTGTCGTAAAAACGAACGGTTTAGCATGGTAACCTCTACTCGCCAGTCCGTTAAGTCAAAAGTCAGACAAAATACATAGATGACCTAAATATGTATTCTTTCTTAAGCCTATATGAAAGGAGTCTTTGCCCAGCAATCAGACCTTCCCCATTATTGGGGAATTTACAGTTCTTACTAAACCTCTCTTTCTGGTACGACCTTGAGCCTTAATTGCATTACAAATCTGAAAAGATCGTCCTTCCACCTTCAATTTAGATGAAGTATAACATATTGCTGATAATAAATATAGCAATTGTTGTTAAGAATAACGTGTCTCTAAATAACCAATACGTAAAGAGCTGAGGTATTATGGCGATCGTATTTGTACAGAATCGATGGACGTTGATTCCGAAACAATACGTTAAAACGTCCCCTACTACAGGACTATTAAATTATTAGAAAATAATTTGGTGAAAAGTTTGTGAAACTATGGCTCGAGACACCTACCGCCCACCAAAAATTTCTTATTGCATTCATCAAACCGTTGCTAAAACTCGACAACAGAAATGCATCATCTGTTAAAAATTAACAATCTAGCTACCACGGTTTGTGACAGACAGCAGTGCCTCAGTAATAGGATTCCATTTTCCCCTTTGAGTACGAATTCCTAAAATCTCCATGCATTCGAGAACTCACTTTCATCGAGAACCAGTCGTATCACAAACGAGCCAATTCACTTGTAGAGAGGCGTTCAGTAAACAAAAGCCTATCGATTGGCAGGTGCGTGAATCGGCGAGACTTTGATAAGGGTCCGTGATCACCCTTCGACATCGCAACGTCAATAAACGTCTTACTAGCTACAGTTAAGTGCCTTTGACCGATTATGAAGAAAAGGGTGTTACGAAAAGGTTGGATTATGAGGCTCTTGTTTTAGGATCGATTTTGAGGGATCTATTAATTATAGGCTCGTTCTTTTACTTGCTCAAATAGAACATGGCAGTTGAACAGGACCGGTAGAATATAGTATCCCGCACTTTGTTTACCTTAAATTTATTTTAATATAATTCTCGGAAATTTCTGACAATTGTAATTAAATAAAAGGTTATGATTATCATTTGATACATGAGGCTTTATCATGCTACGCAATAAAATAAATTAAAATAAGAAGTAAATTATGATAACCAATGAAATGAATCTTTTTGATAGGTAAAGTCGTAGGAAGAAGCTAGTGTAAATAATACAGTAATAAAAGTATTCGAATATTGATAGTATTCGGCATTAAAAATCCATAAAAAATACTAAATACACAATTTTACAACAAATTCACAAGCAAACGACGCCTCACCAGAATCAAAAACGTTCACAAGAAAAACATAACACAAAAATCTATATTTACCATAACCATACGTGCCTGGTAAACTCGAATAAAAAGGGTTAAGACAAATAGCCCAGTGAATTTCGTTCAACCAGCATTTAAACACACCGAAATAGGACATCAAACGAATTTGGAAAATTCAAACAAATGCCTAACGGACAGACCTTTGTAAATAAAAGTTTAGCTTATATTTATACGTACTTGTAGTTATCGTTAAGGCTTTATAATACGTAGGTTCTAGGATAAAGGAAAATGCTGAATATTCAAATGGAAACTAATTTTGAATGGTCGACAAAAAAATATTTTAATATTTTTGCTAACTATAGTATTGAGAAGTACGAGTAATATCGTCGATTCGAAACTTAATTTCTCAGCAGTAAATAATATAAAATTACAATAAATAATCTGGGTACTGAAGTTTTGTCGTAGAATCTTTACAAAAAAAAACCAATCCCAATATTCACTGTTTGAGCTATACTTGTATTTAAGACAAAAAAAGTATAGAAAATACGGTATTAATTTCATGAAATCCGCAACAGATATTTACTTAAATGGACACGGATGGAAAAGAACAGGTTTCTCACAGAATCCGCTGTACGAATCGCAACTGAGATGCAATAATATGATTAAAATCATTTCCGATATTGTCCATCCATGAAGTTCCAAAGGAGCAAAATGGAAGCATAGTTGTTAACGCTACGTTCCCACGATCCTTTCTATTATTAGTGAAGATGTTACTGCGTTGATTTAACTTTGTATTTGTCTTGTTCCTTTTGGATTTGTTGACGATTTTGTAAAGAGATATTCACGGAAAGCTGGTAGAATGGTAGGATTTTATTTCGTTTGTACTTCTTGTTGGAACTTTGAATTAAATTGTACATAGTCATGATTTGTTTAGATGCTGTTGTATGGTTTGATGAGGTATGTTGTATTTATAATTTCGTCAGTTGTTGTAGACTTTGCCGGTTAGTTCAGTCTTGATAGCTATTTTTTTCCAATGAGTGAATTCAAAAGAAAATGAGCAATTCAAAGTAGAAGACCATGAGTTGCAGAGCAGTCCAGCGACTTTAACGCGAGGCAGAGAATGGGCCTCAGTGTTTAGGTTAATGAAATTCCAAAAGCCTAACCTTGTATTAAACTCTTAAGCTTTTACCCATAAAAGAAGGTAGAAGACCCGTTCCTGGCGATCTTTCTTATCTAACTTATTAAGAATGTCCGGCAATGTTTTGTTGTGTTAGCTTTCCGATCACAATTTACCAATAAAAAGCCTTATTACTATGTTGATCTCCTCGTACCTGCAAAGCAGTATGGTCGCCGGCACAGCGTAGCGTATGCGGCAGATCACAGGAGCACTCGGCCGCCGGGCGCGCAGACAGCCCCGGACAGCGCCACTGCGCGGCCACGCTGTACCATGCGCACAGCACGCACACAGCGCCCATTAACCACATCCTGGAAGAAAATATTAGCTTAGATTTTTTTCTGGAAAAAATAAATAATATGTCGCGGAACGATCGATTTGTATGTTCCAAATCTGGGTGGCTTTGTGAAACCCCCGCGATGCAAGGATTGAATTCCTTGACACAGAAGTCGTTTTTCATTTTTAATAGTTAAGATTGTCAATTGCAATTTTATTTTAGGATATGAAATGAATTTTGGATCAGAAATTTTGCATTTAGAACTACCTGCGATAAAAATAATTCCATAATCATAATTGAAATTGGTATATTACAATGAATTTATCCGTAAAATCAGTAAGTATCATGGACTAATATTCAATTTAGTCCCTTCTAAGGCTCGTTACACAGATCTCTCCAGAACTAAGAGTGCAACAATCACACCACAAAACTAAGTCATCAAAACAATCCATCCCCCCAATCCTCCATAAATATAGCCCCGAACAACTCCCGACCTCACTAAACAAAAGTTACAACTGACAAACATACAAAATCATACAAAATTCTGGGGATAAAGTTGTGAAAGTACTAGAGTTGGGACAAGTGGGTTATCAAGAGGCAATTCCGGTCATAATCCGTGGTACTTATAGAAGAATAGCGAGTGCAATGCGTGCTTGCGACGTAATGGGGCATTTCCACTGACTGACGACCGGACGAAGGAGGTTTGGACACAAGTTCTGAGCGATTGGCATTTGTTTATTAGTTATTGATACTTGGGTGTTGTAAGTGGTTATGTTGAGTTGGTTGTGACGAAAATGTAACGGGTTATGTAGAAGAAGAGGGTATATGAGCAAGGGATAAATACCATACGATTTTGGGGAACAAATATGGTGGTAAAATTAATACGAGTAGATTAAAGCAGGTTATGATGAATGAGGTTTATAAGTTTTTATTTAAGAAACTGTGATGAGCTACGTTTACGTATTTAAGTCTCATATAGAAAATTATATAAAAAAATAATAAAAAAATATATCAAAATTATGTTCAACGTGCAGAAAAATTCTTTAGGCGGTCAAATGCAGATGAAAACTAAACTTATATACCTTAAAATTAGAACAAAAATCGCTCGAATTCCCTAACTTAGGCCTCAACTAGATACGTTGGGAACAAGAGCGAGTTACATGACGATTGATAACAGTGGGTGACGGACGGCCGTTGACCTCCCGAAGCTACCTTCAATCTAGGCGGCTTGGATAACCTTCGTGAACATCAGGCCTTTTGGAATTGTTATCTAGAAGGATTGTTTTACAACCTTATATTTGCGGTATATTTTAACAGGATTAAAAAATGAAGACTATATTTTTATTTTTCTGTTTACATGTTTTGGGTTTTGTTTGCGAAGAAAATGTAATAAGTATTTTATATTTTAACAAAATTTTTGCCCCAGCTCAATTTAAGCTTTACCCAATACTAAAATTAAATGAACGTCGCAAATGTCGGGAAAATAATGCCTTAAATTGTTTAATAAAAAATCAGTTATTTTGGTTGAAAAAAAACTGTCAAGTGCGAGTCTGACTCGCGACACTAAAGTCTCAGTACACATCAAACTTTAACCTTGCCAGCCGTTGTATAACCAAGATTTCTAAACATCTAGTAACATGATCAATTATATAGCTTTGGCATCAAATCAGCAATTCAGTAATGGGCTCCGTTTTTACCATCAAAATTTCAACAATTTATTCCTTTCTCTTACAATCGAAATAAAACTTACACATCTTACGAAAAAAGTCTTTACATCGCGTCGGCTGTAAGGCATCAAACGGTAGAATCAAACAATATGTGTAGTGTGTAGGTGGAAACGTTTGTCGCCTTTTGTTGGTAATCCTTAAAGCGAAAAGGGCAAAACTTTGTAGGCCAAGAGCCAAGCATTAACAGAGCACAGTCATCTTTTAAAGTAATATTATTTTTCTTGTAGAAGAGAGATGCCGACGCCGCTTCATAACTACGATGGTATCTTTACCGTGTGGTAGTAATGCCTTACATTTAGCGGAGTTCTAGTGATAGATTCCCGTTCTCCCTTCCAGACATTAGCTTCATATATTAATTAAAAACTTTTTACTAGGTTTCGCATACCTATAAGAACCATTCTTATCTACAAATATGAGGATATAACTGTTTGTTTTACAGATAAATAAAACATTAGCTCTAGACTCACCTTTTGTACATAACCTCAAAAATTTAGCATTTTATTTTAATGAAATTCGAAGTTCCATTTCATATTCCTTTGATACTTGTAACCTGCAAAATAAACCCTAACCGAAACCAAATTCGCTGGTCGCTTTTACCTGTAATCATGAACAGAGTTACTTTCAGCTTTT
Organism: Trichoplusia ni; assembly: GCF_003590095.1. Lineage (NCBI taxonomy): Eukaryota > Metazoa > Arthropoda > Insecta > Lepidoptera > Noctuidae > Trichoplusia > Trichoplusia ni. The sequence continues at coordinate 7,948,390 of NC_039489.1, read as the reverse complement.
ATAAAATAACGAAAACCTAGCCGTCATGGGCTCCTGGACTACTAAGGTTAACGTCACTATTCGACAGATAGAAAGGTTTACCTCTAAAAATGTATTTTAACCCTGCATTGGTAAGGTGGTATTGATTTACATCGCTCGAGATATCGGGGTCAGTCTCGGGTTTTATAGCTTACAAATTGTATTTGAAAGTAAAGATTCTTGCAGTGAAATACAACTAAAAAATAAAGATTTTTAAAATGGAGAAATACGTAGTTTTCTATAAGATTAATGTCTTACTTATTAATCATTTTTAATCTTCGAAGCAAGAAAAGGAATGACATGAATTTGACGTGTCTGTCTGCCTATGGAATCATAGCTCCCGTACCAAGTGAGTAATTTTATTTTAGGTTGTTTTTTATTAAAAGCGAAATGCTCGTATGTGCGAGTGTTCAGTCTTTTATTCAACTACAAATCAAGTAAAGTAAATAAATAAATTTCGACAAGACTCTCTCAAAAGCATACCTTTGTTCTTACAAAAAAGAAAATTGAAATGGTTTTCTGGAATTTTAGGACAGATCTAGATGGTCTAAATGACCCTACCATCGCTATTACTGGGTTAAATTCAGTTAAAGTAATTGTTGGATTTTTATCTGCTGTGACATCGCTTCATCCATTTAGAAACTTACCCAAGCTCACATTCACGCATGTCATAAAGATTATTGTTTTCGCTTTTACTGTTAATATTAAAAGACCGAGTAGCGAACGAAAACACGTAGTTTACTTGTATATAAATCAATCTTACATCTTTTATCGCGCTAATAATAGAAAATAAATATATTCTAATAAGTAAAAATAAAAAAGGCCACGAAAATTTATTTTCCTTCCTCATTACCTTCCTAGGGTCTTACTTGAGGAGGAGCTCTTGGCTAAGCCACAACTGCACAAGTTTATCGATCACAGGTTATCGGTGACCACCTGTCACAATGAGTTCCTAAGTGTTTTTCAGGGCACGTTAAATTCCCAAGTGATATCATCTTTGATAGTAGTTACGTCAGTCTTGGTAACCAGTCTTACTACATCGTGATGCCCAGGTTACTAGGTTGCGGAGGTCAGATAGGCAGTCGCTCCTTGTAAAACGCTCGTACTAAGCTGCATCCAGTTAGACTGGAAGCTGACCCCAACATAATGGGAAAAAAGCCAGGATGAAGATATTTCCTTCCTTCGAACACGCTTTGTGACTTTCTCAAGTCATTTTCTGTCTCACTCAACGCCTTTCAGTGACCAACACAGAGCAATAGTCATAGAATCTTAAAAATAATCGTCATTTCAGATTGAGACATATTCAAGTGAATGACAAAATAAATGTGGCAATATCCCATTTCATAAGTACTATCCCTACTATAAGTACATATAAGGAGCAAAGTCTACCCTCCAGAGTAACTATATCCGACATCACGCATGTATTCTTTGTCACCGTTCGTACCAACCGATTATACTTAAGGGCAGGACACCCACACCGTCCAGATAATCTCGAACCCCGATCCACCTCCATTTCCCAATCCGAGAGAATTTATCATAGGTCTTGTTATATTGGTGGGTTTATTACGATATATTACCGAATGTTAGTGGTTTTGACACTGGCTGCCAGAGTTTTGGGTGAAAACAGTGTTTTACTGCGGCCCAGTTATAATTTTCATTGTGATTTAGGTGTTGAACCTTTTTTAAAGGGCTTTTGGATCTTCTTATTTTAATATCATAAATGGTATATGATTAATATTGGCTAAGTTTGAAGCCATGTACTGTATAAATAGTTTAAATCTGTTCAACTGTGGAGTCAAAAAACAAAAGAACATTAAGGATACATCTCCAACACATTGACAGGACATTAGAAATGGGCAGCTAAATCCGAATCCGTAAAATCCGTAACTGAATGATTCCGGGCATCGCCGATTACTGACAATGGATCCCGATCGCTTATCGAAACCATTCTGTTTCCATATTATTGTTTTTTGTATCATTCCGAAGGTGGTAAAAGCATATGTGATTTGGCTGTTTAGATATTGGATGTAGATACTGTATTTGGAAAAAATTGAGTTTGTTGAGTTGTAAGTCTGATTTCTGATTAAAAATCGAAGTTGAAGAGTGCCTGGTAGAGTCTAAAATTTGATGAGTGATCTTCATTTTTCCATGTTTTTATACACTCACTTCAAACTCGATGCACTGCACGATGCATGATAATGCAATTTACAAGTATAAAAACGGCGGTCTGATTTTGATTAAATTTCAATGACATTCAAAAACGTAGGATGCTATTTATTTTATATTTTTTTAATTTTTAGACAGTTTGTTTTTTACTTTGATTTTTACCAAATCCTGAGTAGAGTACCTATAAGGCACACTTGACAGGATTTAATTTAGTCATAGTGTTGCTGTGCTATGTGCTATGTTTAAGTGCTAAAATAATTATGATTTATCATAATTGTAGATATTTATTCGATAACTGATTGAACCGGTTCTTCGGTTCGTTCTTCTTCAATAAAATTTAAGTTTATAATATTTCTAGAAGCGCAATACTACTTTCACATTTTAAACTAAATTAAATAGAAATCTCTAAAACTCTTAAACAGCCACGAACTGTTATTGAAACAATCATCGTTTATTTATCTCAGATAAAACCATTTAAGATTTCAGTATCAAGAAAAGTATTTTATTTTTAAAGCCCAATTGAAGAATAATTGAGATTATCGTTCAGTAATTCGAGATCAAAATAAATACTTTTAAACTTTTATCAATACTCCTTGGATTTTGCTAAATTGAATTGTATTTTTCAATAGATTTTCGTTCAAATCTATCTTATCCAATAAATTTGTTTACTAACTTTTCAATAAAACTTGCGTTTTCATCTTTATACCTACACATAATTCTACTGTACGAGTGTATGTCACTAAACTCCTAAACGGCTGGACCGATTTGAGTTGTTTTGCATGCGTTTGGACAGCGCCCTGGATTACTGACATTCACAAATTACCTCGACTAGAACTCATTCAAATAATGCATGCTAGTAACTGCCTAAAATTTCAAGTTAAACCCAAGTTTCATTACACACAAATGAAGCAAACTGAGAAACATTACAAAAAGCACCTAAATACTAATCCAAAGTTTAAAATATAAACTGACATTAAACTCATAAAAACACCAAAAAACTTTTGATTATTCGATCCTTAACTGGCAGAAAACTCAGAACTTTTTCAAGTCAATATAAGAGAGAAGAAACAAAAACAGATCTAATCCCAAGGAAATGCAGGGGTCACAAACTCCAAAATACGATATTAAGGAACAAAGTAATAATAGGTATAATAACTCGATGCAATGTTTACCTTCAGTCTACAGGGAAATCGTCCACAGTAAAGTCTCAGTCGTAGGAACAAACGTTGTGTCCACTGGCTGCATAGAATTTAGTGCTAGTTCCAACAAAGTTTATGCGGTGCTGAATTGGAGTTCGCTTCGACTGGGTTCCTTGAATCGTGTTTAATAAGAAATCTAGTTTGTGTTTGGAATGGAAAGCGATTATCATTTTGGCTAGGTCAGCTTTGGGTTAGACAGGTAGTCGGAGTATTCTGAAATGTATTGCTTTTTGTTTCATTAATGGCATATAATATTATTTATGGGCTGGGCAGAAATGGTGAAAGTCTTTACGATTAAAAATAATTATTGAACTTATTATTGAAAAAACGGCCACTTGCAACACTGAGGGTTCCGTACAAATGGGCTAAGGAAACAAATTCACAAGTTGACTAACAAATAAATCATATGTGAAAATTTCAGCTGTCTGGCTACACGGTTCTTGAGAAACAGCTTGGTGACGGACAGGCAAACAGACAGCGGTGCCTCAGTAACATTGCTCCGTTTAAACCCTTTGGTGGAAATCTTCGTAGAAATTTATTTTATTGTCTACAGCATCATTTCTTTTTGTACACAAATACATAGTCAATACTAGACTCGTTTGTAAATTCTCCTGTTACTTTTATTCACTTAGTTTTGAGCTCACAGATTAACTTAAAATCCAAAAAAGTCAGCAAAGAATCCTCAGAAAACGAGATCTTCCCAAGTTTAATCCGAATCCCTTTTCTCCGAAAAGTGGATCCCTAGATTAATCTGAGCTCGCATTGGTCGTAGCTAAACCCTAACTAGTTCCTGGATCTCGAACGAACGGATGGACGGAGCGATGAACGCGACGACGAACGGTTGTTAGTTCCCAGTTTTAAACCCCGTCAAATTGACAGAAGATACCGGTTTTTAAGGCTTACCGCCGCCCAAATTGGTCACCATAATAGTCATGGTCCAAATCTCTCGGATGAAACCGTTGACTTTTGGATTTATCGGGATCAAGAGATTTGCGATTTTCTTCAATTGCCGTGTTGGTTTGTGATTGAGGTTTTGTGGAATAATTGAATTGCTTTTCCGCTTTTTGAGTTTATTTTTATGTCTTCGCGTTTTTTAAATACTTAATTAGAGATTTAATCCATACTGCCAGCCTGCCTATTAACGTAAGAAAATGTTTTAAGTTCTCAACCGGCTTCAAAAAAGTTTTTTACATTTAACCTGAAAGAGCTGTAATTTTTAGGTTGTCTCAGTACTTTGAGGTCGACTGAAATTTGTGTTTATTTGAAGTCGATTGTATGATTTTAATTTGTTTTTACTATCATTTTACTGTACTTTAAAATTGGCTCAATAACAATTCACTCTGAACTCAAGCCTATATAAAATACATCTTCTACCATAAAAGTAAAGGACATTAAAAAGAAAGCACAGCTTCCCCTTAAGAACTATGCGTTACAATTGCGTGCAGTTTACTAAGTGGATAATTGAGGTCTCATAGTCACTGATACCAGGGAGATCAGAGCGGTCGCCAGTGCACCAGACAACACACAATATTAGGTAAGCTACTTGCCTTTAAATCAACTTTATAGGGACCTTAGGAACTTAATTTAAGAAAATTTCCAACACATAAAGTTCTTTTCTTAATTTTGTCGGGGAATTACGGTGAAGTGGTTTTTTGAAATTAGAATAAAGTGAGGTTAGTAAATTATTTTTATTGATCTTGAATTTTCTTATTCATTTAATAGGTATTAATAAAAATATATTGCGTAAAGAAAAAATGTCTAACACATAATTGAATACATACAATTACAAAAATAATATTAATGATATAGATTATATATCGGCAAAGGTTAAAAATCTCTTTTCAAAAAAGTCGTACAAAAATACTCATCATATTAAATTGACGCAAACACTTTTGATGTAATAAAACTTCCATCGCCCACTGATTCAACGATTCTCAATTAATTTTCAATAATAAACTGACTTGACAAATAAATGAACTCGGATGGAATACAATTCTGACAATCAATGAAATAAAAACCGGTCAAGGGCGATTCGGACTAGCAACACAGGAGGTTCCGTACAAATAGGCTGCTGTCCAACAATATGTATGAAAATTTCAACTTTATGTCTATCTCTGTGTGCAACTAGAGTCAGTAATGTAACTTTTGAAAGTGCCTGAGAAACGGCCTATTTGAAATAAAATCTTTTTGATTTTGATTGTGACTGTTTAAAAGATACAGCCTGGCGACAGACGGAGAGACAGACAATGGAACCTCAGTAATAGAACTCCGTTTTTCCTACTATTTTAATCACTCACTTTTATTGTCGCCACGTTTTTTTTTATTGCATCTTAGTCGGTTGGACTATTGCCACTCAATTTTGAGGCACATTTCGATAAGGCTGAAATTTTCAGGGTAGCTTCAAACCCAATGACAATGCAATTTACAACTATAAAAACAGCTGGGCCGATTTAAAAAAAAAACAAATAAAGTGTCATTGTTGAATGTGGGTTTTTAGATTATTTAAATCCATTAATTTACCATTGAGGCACGGAACTCTAAAATGTATCACATTAATGATTCCATACAGATTTGATGACATAAATTTAATTAACATGCATTTTCAATGATGTCGTTATGTATTAACCGAATACAACTAACCCATTTGCGTGTTACATTAAATATTTTTGTTGTTTCATTGTTTTTATCGACGCGTTAATTATTATTTGTCTTTATTACTAGTTTCGTGTCTTATGTATTGATGGTTCATTTCTAGTATGTATTACTAATATTTTATATTTTATCCTGGTTTCCTCTTTGCTTTTTGCTGTAAACAATAAGTCCTATTAATTTCTTCGAACTAAAATTTTCTAGTCTAAATAACTACATGTATTGTGTGGTGCCCTAGTCAAACACAGATAAAAATTATGGAAAAAAATTACAGCAGTATAACTTACTAATATGCGCCTGTATTGAAATTTTCATATTTATATCTTTTTTGGACTTGAACTCCTCACAAAACAGTTCTCCCACAAGAAAACCCGAATTTATAATTCAAAATCTTCGAAACAATAACATACTAGCTTTTCGCTCGCGTCGAATTCGGTTATATCGCGTTTCCAAGAGAACTCTTCGAAAGTCCGGGATAAAAACTATCCTATGTTCTTACTCAAGGTCAACTTCATCTCTGTACCAAATTTCATTAAAATCAGTTCAGTGGTTTAGACGTGAAAGCGTAACAGACAGACAGATAGACAGACAGAGTAACTTTCGCATTTATAATATTAGTAGGGATTTTCTTCTCCTTCGTTTAAGATTACCATGACATTAAACGCCAGCTTTCCACCTTCTAGTAACCAAATATCTTCGTACAAACGTTGTTAGGAGTCCCCGTAAGATAGTCGACGTTGTAAACTTGCATTTAGCATGTTTTATTTGATCACTACTCTGCAATGTCTCGGTTCGTTTCCATTGCACTGCATACAATGCTTGTAAAACTTTATTTTTATGCGAATCCCAAAGAAATAAAGATAGGTATTGTTATCCAAGTGCTTATTGATTTGATGATGGTACTCACGCGTATTTAAAGGGATAGCACGACTAGATTTGGACCCAACAGCAGTCCTTAATCATTGGTGACGGATGGCGCAACCTATTTCGATAGATGGGAATGTTAGCCAGAGAGTGATACTGGCTACTTTCACACTGCAGAAGAATTTGGAAAAATAAATTATTTTTCCCAATTTGATTAGAGTATCAATACATGTATGTATTATTTCTCAATAATCTGTGTTATCTTCGCAACTTTCTATTAATCATTTTCAGTACACACAAGTACCTCATAGTGATCAAACTAATCTTATTAAATTGCAGTCTGGTACTAATATTGCAGTGACTTCAGACTATAATCTGATTCCTATAAAGCATGATACAGTGAAACCGTGCCGTCTTATCAGTGAGCTTGAGCGCTTAGCACATACTAATTAGCAAGTCTTAATACCTGTGAGTGCTACTAATTTCTACGTTGCGATACTTAACGTTGGATCAAATCTCACTGCATTACCTTCATCTTTGAAATCGATCGCTTTGAGTACCTTTCGAAGTAACATTTCTAACGCTGACGAATTCCTCCACTTGAACTAACAAGTCAAAGTGACGTCACTTGCCGAAAAGGAATGTCATTTTCCTACATTTGAAGCTTTCCTCTCGTTTTCTGTTCCAATGCTTTGTAAAATTTGAAACTCCAGAAGTAAAACGAGAGATTTGGAAAAACTTGCCAAATATTGGTACAAATATCGGCAGACCAAATCTTATGCAGACCTGTAGAATGGAAGTATCGATTCGAAATCAATAATTCCAAAGAACTCGATACTTTGAAAGTATAGATCTGAAATCGATAGTTATGAAGAATATCGAAGATCTCTTCGGTGTTTTATTCAAAGTTTGCTTTTAGTTTGAATACTTGAAACACGCCGAGTAGATGCTGTGGAAGTACGAAATAAGGTTTTATGCGAACGTGAAGCCTTTTTCCCACATATAAATATGCGATCCAACTACTTTAAAAACGTCTTACAAATAATAATTACAAAGAATTATATATGCAACCTATTTAGATCATACGATGTTGCACTGGCAAATAGCTATTTTTCATTTTGGAAGAAAAAATACAAAGAATAAATAAAATTAAATACTAATAAAACCAAAAAAATATCATCAGTCCAAAAACAACAGTTCATTGAAAATGATTTCGTTATTATAACAATTTCCGTGATTCTAGCCCTAACTTTAGCAGTCATTTACGTCTTCTAACTAAATTAAACAAGACTGATAATTCCACTGATATAGCAAACATCTTTTATGAACATAACCAGACGAGAGACAAAGGCAAAACCTAAATCCGAGAGACTCCATTAAGTACAGAGGTCGCGAGCAGCCTGAATATTAATTTCCTTTACCTAAAGCGTACTAATCACTCTGCGATTACAACACTTCTTAAGGATAAGAAAGATGTAGTACTTGAAATTATGAAGAAGCGAAATTTGAATCCTTTATCTTATGGAGAACAGAGGTCATTAAATTTTCTTCCTTTATTCGTAAAATCATATAATATAATTTAGATCTGGTAGTTTTTATGTAAGATGATTAGAAAATGTTTGTGTTTGTTCTCATAGATGGAGATCAATTCGTTTTGTGGATTATTTGCCATGTGTAATAGACGGGAAACTCATTAACAATGATGACAAAATTGACAAAACTTTTTTATAGTAACTATTGTGAGTGCTCATAATTAAATGACGCATCGCTCATGTGTATTTGTCCGGATTGCCCGACTAGTTTCAAACGCAACTTGAGCTTTTAATCATGAGCTGTAGCATCGGGGTCGCGAGTCGAACTAAAATCCCGGCATTCCCGATAAATACGCGTAAGTAAACCGTTGCTTCATTCGCCAATCGCCTTATCCAAACTAGAGCAACTAAGCAACTATGACGGGAAAAAAATGACAAAAACATGGCAAACCACATACACTACCAGAATGGTTTCATTACTCGTACTATATTATGAAGTTCGTATCACATAAACTAGTTTCATCATCAATTTTCACCTATGTAGACTCCATACTCGTTCAGAACCCATATCTGGGCGAACTCGACTGAAAAGCGATAACTACACAAACTTTTCTAGTTCGCTCCCTCTCTGCTATAATAAAATATCCAAAAACAAATGCCTACAGCAGTGTTCCGTTCTATAACTTGTTCTCATCCGGAGCACTGTTAGGGATAGTGTTCAACGGCGAGGTTTTATTTGAAACACTTTTTTGTCCATTCTCTCTGTGAACTCCAGTAAATTCAGGAAGGTTTACTGGTCCTGGATGTAGCTAGCTTTTCTTTACTGTGGCGATGGAAAAGAAAATACGGGATTTCTAAAATCCGGTCTATTAGCACCTATTAGCACCAGATTTTAAAAAAATATCATAATTAGCGTAGGTAACTGACACACACACACATTATTATGTAAAAAAGTTACATTTGATAAAAGTCGCATCATTTATCAAATAAAAATCGTGGAGAGATTCACTTAAAATTAATTCCACAAACCAAAATTTAAAATGGAATTAAAGCCTTTTTTTGTTTTAATTAAATGCAATCATCAAGTTCGCTCCATAAATTTAATAGTACATTGTATACCATCCTAATAAGTTAGCTTTGTTTCGTTGGTGTTCTCACGAAGAGTACGCACCTCACTGGCTCATAGCTTTAATTGAGTTTCAAGTTTTTGATGCTGCACTCTTGTTTCAGTGTGATTTTGAACGCTATTGTCCCGCAATTTTACACGTATAGAAACTGGAATGAAGGAATTCGAAACGCTGGCGTTTGTTTGAAATTTATGCAGTTTGGAAATTAGACTGTGATTATGCTTTGCCGACGTGAAATGCTTGATGCTTTTGTTGATTTGGAATTTAATAGTGATTCGGGAATGGCTTTTTGACAATAAGGAATATTGTGGGGAGATCAAAATATGTTCAATGACTTAGAAAATTGTACAAAAGTTCTGAACCCAAGTAGAAAGTTAGAAAATGGAGGATTTTCTTTCAACAATCCTTTTGGCACAACATTTTAGAAATAATTACATAACTTAAGAAACAAGAGTCCGATTATACACAGAAAAATATCAATTGCATAATTCAATACCAACTATTAACTTAAACTTAGAAAACTCAAAATACACAAAAACGAAGCCACAAAAACGTACTGAACCCAAACTAAATGCATAGAGTTCCAAACTTGCCTCATAAAGTATGCATTACAACATCAAACTGTTGACACTCAGAACAAAAGCTTATATTTGCTATCTCATACGTACTGACTGCAGGAGCTTAAGAAAATTTCATTGCGCTTGAGATGATCCTTTTGCTGTCAATGTTGCTGTTCTTGTATTTGTCTTGGCAGACAATGTAACTTAAATTCCATCAATTTTTCCTTTTTAGACTAACTTTCTAAGAGGGAAGATGTAATTTTGCCCATATAGAACATGATATTCAGCTGATTCTATGGAGCCAGTCTCAACTTTGGGAAATGAAAAAACATGTTTTTACGTTAATCTTGTAGTGTGGAAGCTTGAATCCAATGTGTCAATCATACGAGCTTGTCGAATTTTTGCGGAACCATTTGGGAAACATAAAGATAAATATCTAAATAGAGTGGAAAAATAAACAATAAAAAATACGTTTGCAGCAAAGGCTTGAGGTATGATGAAGGTTTAGCACAGGAGAATCTGTCTCTTCATTTTTTAAAACCTCAGGGCTTCCTAAATCCAGTTGATTCAAGAGAAGCGAGCTCATAACTATTGGGTTCCAGTTGTACCGGATGCGGTTGACTTCAGCCCTTGCGGACTTTGATTAACCACCACTTAATAATAAAAGCACCCACATCCGAAGGCATAGAATAGGTAATATTGAAACAGAGAGAAAATGGTCAGGAAGCGTGCATCGGTTCACTTATCAATTACTTGTTCCGAGTATATTATGAGAGATCCCAGTATGTCATGACTTAACAAAAAAACTATATTTTACAGTAACTATCGTGAGACTGATTCATTATTAAATGATGCAACTGTTTACTCACGTGTATTTATCGGGATTGCCAGAAAAGTTTCGGACTAACCGAAGTTCTTAATCATGAGCTGACGCAGCGGGATCACTGCCGGGCACTTCCGATAAATAATACTTACATATTACATCATATAATTAAAAAAACAAGAGTTTATCAGGTAGTAGTTCGGTAGTAGTTAGTCTGGTGATTTTCAAAACTGATCATTCCAAAAAGTTTTCGATGAAAAAGTTTGATTTAAGTCTGCCCTTAACCTCTTCTCTATTAGGCAAACTGAAGAACACTAAACTCGAGGAGTTCCATCAATTTAAAATAAGATACCCGAGCTACAAGTCTGGAGCTAGAAGAGTGGAGACTACATTTAGGGAGCAAAAAAATCCAAGCATAAACGTTGCAAATTACATCGACATTAATTCCCTTATCGTTTTACATTACCATGCTTCGTGAAGGAGTTAACTGACCGTCAAATTGAGCAGCAGCTACATACTGAAGTCTCTTTGACGTTCACGAATATAGTGTACCTGTAGTTAATATGGGTTAATGCATACTATGCATAGTAACTGGTGCAAATGATGATTTGCTAAAGGATGAACATTGCTTCTATAGTATGTTTAGCGAGTCGTAATAAGGGTCAAATCACAATTTAAGCTAAGTAGATGAGATTTAAAATAGTTTTTGCCCGCGACTCCGCTCACGTGGATGTTGATAATAGCTGCAAAATTATCCATTTTCAACAAGGTTAGCTATTTTCATACCGAATTTCATCGAAACCAGACAAACCAATTGGGTGTAAAATGTTAACAAACACACACCCAAAAACACACTGTCATAATTTCTCGTAAACACTGTCATATTTTCGTTTTTATAATTTTAGTTTTATGTAAAGACTGCCGGGCACTGCTGTTTACAAGTGAATTTACCTTAATCGTAATTTATCGCGGGTTGTACCACGACCCCCAAAATCATTACTCTTGCAGCTGTGAAGGAAATACGCTGCTTTATTGCAAAACTGCAACAAAACTATCTTAAGAGGTAGTAAACCCCATTAAATGACGACAACGGTTCTATCGTAATTTATATGGCCCAAATCAATGGGCTAAAAGTTTTGTAGACTATAATTCTTGATTAAGACTCCCGCAGTGGATAATCCTCATGTGATGAAACGACACGAATCCTTGTCCGGTGACTTCTTTTTTAGAGTAGAAGGAATCTCATCTTACGTACAAAGACTTATTTTAATTTGTAAAATAAGATGTCTTGTAAGAATAAAAGAGAATTGAATACCTCAACTTCAGTCAGTAGTTATTAAATTGTGTAAACTACAACAATGAGATGTTTAAATAAAATAGCCAACACTGGGTGTAACGTTTCAAGCAACGTCAAACCATTATGTACAAAAACGACAACGAAATTACAGCCATTAATTAATAACGTGTTTTGTTAACTAAGTTTGAGGATTGGTAGGTTTTACTTTGTTCCTATTTTCTGAAATAATTGAGTTATAGAGAAGAAGGTTATTTATCTAGGCATGATAATCCAGAGTGTAGCTAACAAAGATATCTACTAATTTTCTAAAAAATCTTTATGTAACCTTTATGTAAATTAATTGTTTATGAAAACTGTCAGTTAGCCTACTTTCACGCTTTTTCTTTCCCTATGTCGGGGACAAACCCTACAAATGTCCTTATAAAACCCTACAAATATTCACGTAACATTTTCTACCCCAGCAGAATGGCTCGCCCTACCCACCTGGTCCTCCTGTTTGTGACGCTGGGAGCGGTGCACTCCTCGCAAGGACACGCTCGCTCCTTCACCAGATGCCAGCTGTCCAGAGAACTACTGCGATACAACTTCCCAAGGAGCATGATACCTAACTGTGAGTACCATATTGTGAGGTATATTTACTTCATTTTTTTTGTAAGGTAGCACGAGATGCTTGCTAACTAGATGGCGAAAAATCCAGCATAAGAGGACAGGCATAGCGTAGATGGGTGGGCAGTTAACCATATTATGTGATATCTAGTTAGAGAGATCTTTGTTTAGCAGTGAAGAGCAAACGGGCTGATGGTGATGATATTTGGTAACAATACTACACGGTGGCAAAGTACCACAATATTTTCAAGGAAAATTGATGACTTACACTAAGTTAAGGATGAAAGTACTCTCATCTTCAACATTAAGAACCTCATTGTTTCGTGGATTGACCAGCCATAACAACTCTGAATGGCCAGTTAGCCAACCATCTACATATCCAGGCTACGTCAGTTGCTTAAAGCTACTACTGAGAACCAACTGTTTCATTAATTAATGTCAAATGATCTTTCCAATAGCAGATATCAGCTATTGGTGTCCCACAGCAGGATAAAGATTATCCTTCCCTCCTTCCGTTATTGGTTTCCAGTTTACCTGTAGCCACTTTCCTATGACAAACTCAAGTTCATCCGCCGTCTTGTTCCCAGCCTGACGTAAGGTGCCCTTTACCTATTAATAGAAATCGAAATAGCTACAGAATTCTCAAAACAAACAATGATCTTAATCTTAGCTGAAATAGCAAGGGATTCCTGGATGCATAGCGTAGCCAGCATCCGTCTACACGTGATTAACCCACTCGAACGCATGAAACATATTCACACGCTGATGCACATCAAAGCTTTGCTGCCATAAAGGCTATTATAGACTGCACTTTCGTATTTAATTGAAAAAACATCTTTGGCTTAAAGTAAATTTATATGGAGTTTTACTTTTGAAATTTTATTAGAAATTACATATTAGAAAGTATTTTTTGTGAGAAATGTCATTGATTTCAAAATGGATAGGTTATTCAACAGAGGATTTAAATAAAAAAAGGGTGCTTTGTTTTCACTAGGATTTCTCAACCGGTTAAATCATCATCATCAACCTTATTGTCAATAATTTGTTCTTTATTATTAAAGACCGCTTGTGACTCTTTTCGGTTTTCATTTTCATTCAGTTTATTACCACTAGCATCACATCTATTTTTGCGACAGTTAAAAATTATTTGTTGGAAACACCATTTATACCCAAAGTACACACCCCAAGATACCAAAAACATCAAAATCTTAGAACTAATATATCCGGGTGAGTCAAGCGTCGGATCAAACGTGATTACCGAAGCACGGCGGGTAATCGCGACGACATTACTTCGAGGTGTGTGATTTTAATAACGTCAATGTTTACTCATTTACATAAGTAAAGTTATCTCGTGTGTGTTTTGTGTGTGTCAACATTACGATCGATTTAATTAATGAGCTTGTGTGAGTAATTGGAGACGAAATGATTTTGACATTTGATGTCGAATATTTAAAGTTACTTCATTTTTTTTAGGTATTGTAATTATAGTATCTCCTATATGCTCCCATTAGGTAATTTATTCTACGGTACGTGTGTATGTCACACTGATATCCTCCTAAACAGCTCGACCGATTTGAATGTTTATTTTTGTATGCATTTTGGATAGCCTAGTTTGATTTATACACATTTTGTCAGAAAATGATAATGCTCTGGTGGACTACACGACCTCTTACAGTCTCGATCACAGCCATACAGAACATTTTGTAGAGTCCATATTTTCATAAAAAAAGAATAATATTTTTTTTGAAGAAAACTAATCATTACCGAAATGTAATCACTAAACGATTTCTGTCATCCAGAACAGAAGTTCTATACTAATAAATACAAGCAAAGCTTACAATAAGTTCTACCGTACATTAGATTTAATGCATCGAAGAGTACTGAACTCCCTTGAGGTGTCGCGTTCCTACGATGGCACATAACGGTTGCATTAACTTTAGCTAATAAGGTGACTCCCGAGGGCATTACTGGGTTATTTTTGTACCTGAAGCTGGAGAAATAAGGGATAAGGTAGAGTAGATTGCGAAGAAATGAGCAATGATCAACCGTAGAATATTCCACAAATATCACACAGCGCCATCTAGTCTTAAATTAAGTAAAGCTTGTGTTGTCAGTACTAGACAACTGATTTTGGAAGCCATATAAATTATTCATAGCAAAGAAATAGAATTTTTGCAAGAATTCCGGACGAAATCAGCGACTGCACAGATAGCCAAGTAATTGAAGTCACCACGCCCATCTCATTGTGTTCGATGTCTCGGATTCGATACCCGCACAAGCCTTTGTGAAAACCACGAATGTTTTTCAAGGGTCCGGGAATATTTGAGCATGTTAGATGAACGTTTATTACAATATGTGTTATTTCAAATCAGGCTTTAAGACTCACCTAGAAAACGAATAGCTAGCTCTAAGTCTACTCCTATTAATGTTTGATGAAAATAAAACCTTTTAACATTATATCTACGTGTAATTTAGTCTTAACTTCAGGGGGAAACAATCAAATTATTCACTACATAAGAATTAATATTCCCTTAAGAAACCCGTTACAAAGTTTGAGGACCTTTTGAAATTGCTTATAAGATAAACAGTTTTCAACAGAATACACTTGAAAATATCTCAATGAGCACATACACATTCATAGTTAAGTAATAAAAATACTATTAAATGTCTGCAAGGGAATAACGACTTTAAGTGACTAGTTATAAAGTTTAGTTTGGTTAATGTAATTTGGATGTAAAGATAAAATTTTATGGCTTGCATTCACGTGAGATCTCCGTTTTACCTGAATGTTTACGTTGCTACTCGTATCTCTATGCGAATATAAATCTTTCAAAATAGAATAATATTATTCCTGAACGATGAATATAACAAACTCAAAATAATATTAAAATTAGTTTAAAAGTATAATAAACTATTTAGCTTCAGAAAAAAATTGGTCCTTTGCCCTAAAAAAACCTGGTCCTTTTTGGTAAGAAATTCCGGGACACAGGACCAAGCTGAACTCATAAATACGTAACTATTTCATCCAACCATATAGCTGTTTGTCGAAAATAAATGAATTAATACACTTTGTTTAATAAAGCTTATTGTCGGACACGATAATCCAATATCAAAGAAAAACACACGAAACCGTATCTCGGTCCACCCCATTTACTCCGCCAATCAACGGTAGGCAAAAGTAATACAATATTCCCAACGATTGGCTCCGAACAGAGGACGTTATCATAGCTCTGAGTTATTTCCTATCACAGATGTAATGTGGTTACTAATCCAAGCTCCTACAGACTGCAATTTACAAAGGACTTGGATTTATCTCTTGTCAATTTGGAAACGGAGGAATAAGGAATGCAATAACTTGCTCTGTTGAAGACTAATAAGAGACAAATAAGGAATGAATTCATCGGGACCGTCTTACAGAATTGTCTGGATTGGACGGGTTCTGTACAATTATATTACCTATTATGATTTTATTACAGCATTCGTACATTCTACTGTAGAAGATTGAAATTTAGTTCTGGTATAGAACCAGGATATAGTATAGGGTTTGGCAAAACAAACAGTTTTTGTATAAACTCGTAATAAGGCTATTCACAAATGATGGGAAGACTAGCTCGTCCGCGTGGATAGAAGACATCACTAAGGATTTTTCGACATCGGATTAGATTTTAGAGTCAATGCAACTTCTGTCCATATTTGTAAGGTTTTTATCACCGCTCGGCACCTATGTGTGATTATTCGCCACTTCATTTACATCGATTTTTCCATAGGAATAAGATATTATCTCGTAGTAAAACCTAACCTATGTGTTAATCCAGGGTGTCAGCTATCTCCATACCAAATTTCATTGAAATCGGTTCAGCCGTATCGACGTGAAGAAGTAACAAACAAACACACACTCACGAACTTTCGCCTTTATAATATTAGTGGGAAGTGGGATTCACAATTGAAGATTAGGTAATCTTTTTTGTGCATTTCTAATTATGAATATTGCTAAGAAAAATAAAAAATCAAAACCTAAAACCTTTTTCGTTCTTAATATCCTTCATGATCAACTATCTAACTCCACGCGAAAGCTAGGTCTCCATTTTTTAAACCCAATATGCTAGCACAAAGCGCACATTATCTTTAACATATAATCTAGCTTTCTCGATCTCCATTTGAGGCACATTCATTTAAGTGGATAGATCGAAACACATTTGCTGTAATCACTATTGAACTTCTCATGGTCTAACTCATACCTGTTTCGCCTCACTTTTGATTCTAAGGGTGTGGCTAGACTATCAGGAATTTTATAAACTTGCAATTCGAATTTTAGGTTCCGAAGTGGCAGGAATGTGACGTGTGATTGGCTTGCGCACCTGTCTTTCTTTGTTCGAAGCTCTACAGCGAGGATATCTGACTAACGTAATAGGTATTCTCAAAAAATAAGTACAATGTCGAACAGAACAACTTTTTATAGCGCTCGTACTACAACTTAGATAAATACTTTTTTTTTATAATAACTATCGTGAGACTGATTCATTATCAAATGATGTAACGCGTATTTATCGGTGTAGCCCGACTAGTTTCGGACCCAACCGGAGTCCTTAATCATGACAGACGCGCCAGTTCGACTCGCGATCCCGTCGCGTCTGCTCATGATTAAGGACTCCGGTTGGGTCCGAAACTAGTCGGGTTACCCCGATAAATACGCGTGAGTAAACCGTTACACCATTAGATAAATACTATTTATCTAAGTTCCTTAAACTGTGTATGAGAAAGTGCGCAATGCATTCCATTTTTTCAATTCTAAAAAGACCGTATTTTTTAATATTTATTTATTAAATGACATTGTAACTGTACACAAAAAAACGGTAAAAAACACACAACATAAAAGAAAAAATGTGCGGAGGTTTATTTACTGAATAACATGTATGTACATGTATGTAATGTCCGACAAAACTGTTTGCAGACAATTTGCCTATAAAATCTCTTTGCCGAACGGTAAAATCCACAGTGCACACCACCCTTTACCCGTTACGTGTACAAATTAATCTAAATTAAACGATTCCCCGGTACTACGATCAATTAAAATGTCTCCAACAATTTTAAAGTTTAATGAAAAGGGGATTTCGATGTTTTGTCATCTGAATGCCTCTCTTCCTCCTTATTATGCAAATAGGCGATCTCTCCACCAAAAGTTTAAAGCGAATGCTTATTAAGGTCAACCTCGATTCATTTAGTATGTCGGTGTGTCCCACTTTAATGTTATTATACAAATTAAGAATTTGGAAGTCGACTAGTGCTTTTGGTACTTTTTTATTTGTTTATGTAGCTTTGTGTTGTAAGCTTCCGATTTCTAATATTTCTTCCTCATTCTGAGTCACAGTTTCTTCTTATTTAAATTAAATCAACCTATTTAAAATCCTCAATTAACATGGTAGAACTCTTTCGAAAGTCTCTAAAAATCCGTGACCTGTATTAAAAATTTGACTTTTGGGAAGTGTGTTGGGATTAGTGGCATTAGTGTTTTAAGTGGGCCAACTTCAACATAAGCCCACAATGCTGGTGGAGGACATATTAGCTTTCCAGTTGGAGAGGCCGATGGTTTTCTCGAAAATATTAATAAGATGTTTTTTTGTTTCCAGGGGTGTGTCTCATTGAGCACGCCAGCGGTAGGACCACGGACAAGGTGACGACCCACAACAACTCATACACCAGCTACGGCCTTTTCCAGGTGAGTTGATAAACTAAAACAATGTTTAACATGTCCTAAAAATGTTTCTTTATCTACTCTAGTCTATAGTGTAAGGTGGTCAATTTGTTTGGAATATTGATAGTTATACAATAGATGTAGAACATTATAATATCTACTTCTATGATTGAAGCAGATGTTTAATTCTTACGAGTTATTGGAATGAGATTTAAATAGAAAAATTGAAGCTTTGATCTAAAAGAAAACGATAAATATCAATCGAATAATTTTTAACGTTGTTGTTTTTTAATTTGATGAAGAGAAAGAGTTCTCTCAAAACCGCATTAACACTTTAACGTGACATGATTATACATCAAAACTACACATAACATGTCTTC
This sequence comes from Trichoplusia ni, assembly GCF_003590095.1. Lineage (NCBI taxonomy): Eukaryota > Metazoa > Arthropoda > Insecta > Lepidoptera > Noctuidae > Trichoplusia > Trichoplusia ni. The sequence continues at coordinate 7,929,477 of NC_039489.1, read as the reverse complement.
TAAGACTAAAGCGAAAAAAATCGACCAAAAATATTACCAAACAAATATATCATTATAATTCCATTACCAAAAATAGGCCGTCTAAGCGCTTGGCTTGGGTTACCAAAAAACAAAAAAAAATCTCCACGTAATATTTCACGTTAAACCAAAGAAAATCCCATTAATTACACGAGTATATTTATTGATAATTACCCATCTTGCGTAGCGGTATTACCTCAGTAATCAACTTAGCTTCTAATGTGAATTAATTTTACCGAAGCTCGCAGCCATAATGGTCTTAAATGAGACACTGTGTAAATATGATGTCTAAATGTGATCAAGGTTATTAAGAAGCTTTGCGAACATTTCCAATATGTTTAGTGTAAGATGCCACTTTATAACTGAAGAGACGTGATTTAATAAGTTTAAAGTTATAGTTTATAGCGCTAATGTTTATTGAGATATTGGAAATTAATTTATGGTAAAATTCTTGCAGTATGTAGATAGTATATGGGTGGGGTATTTAGTTCTTAAAAGTAAATAAATAGGGACGTGAATTGTAAGTATCGATTTGGAACCAAATCTTAACTATTTGTATAGAAACTCAGAATAAATTAACTCTTGCAAGTTATTTTGTGCACTATGTAATACAATGCCAAATCAATTTAACGCAAATCGACATAATTTAATTAAGTGACAAATCCTTACCCAAGGAGTCGAATGTTGGTAAAAGAAGATGAAATTATTCAATAATACTTTTGTAATCCATTACAATTAATTGCTAGAAATCCAGTGTTCGATGAGAAAGGAATACTTGGCCACATAATCTCTAGATCCATTTCTTTGAGTGAAATTCAGTAAATACTTTCTAAACATGGACCAACATTGAATATTGCGTTTTTAAATGAAAATTATTGTACCTTTTAAATCATCGTCGTTTTCCTGTAGCTTTTAATATTGCAAATTGAATTAGAGGCTATTTAATGATGCAGCGATCTCACGCGTATTTATTCGTATCTAACACCTTAATGTACTGTTTTCTAACAAATAAATTTATCTTTCTTTCTTTCTTTCTTTCTTTCTTGCCCGACTAGTTTTGGAACCAACCGGATTTCTTATTCATGAGCTGATGATGATTTATTTTAAAAGAAACTATTATTAATTACTTGTTTCAAATCAAACTACCATCAATAACATTAGTGCAGTTCGGCGTAAAAATTACTTTGTTACTTTGCTAATAACTCCGATCAGTCTTAATTATAATGTGACGCGGCAGCCATAATAATATTCTGTACTTGTGATACGATTACGATAAATGTATTAACGTGTTAACTTGAAAATATAGTGAAACCATACTCGTCATTCAATAAAGCTCTTTTTTATTATAATTATTACTTACCTATGAACGATCCATAGTATCGGTCATATTTAAAGTTGTAAGAGTGCTATCCTCACATCGACTTTTAGACTCACATACCTGAAATAACGGAAAAAAAAACAGAATTAGAAACACTTCCTTATTGCTCACTTATTCTTCTTTTACTGGGGAAATCCTCAGCGACTTTCTTTGAAGCACGGTTACGGGATCTTAACAGTTAAAACCAGCAATGCTTCACCCATCCCACGTACCTGAGACCAAGGTAACGCGATCCAAACTATAACGATATTGCATACTTATCCTAAACCAAAAAAAATATTGTCGCTTTATCCAAAACCACGGGCAATCTGCCTTCCACTGCAGTAATTACTCCCAAAAACCATCAGGACTAAGCACTAATCATTCGGCCACGGGAATCTCGTATGTCCATTCATAAATCTACATTACAATTAGGTATCCAGCCCATATTTGCATGATCACTCGCACTAATCAGTCGCTTTGGACATTATTCGGACGTTATACCACTCTAATAAATAGTCCAAAACTTGAATCACAATTTCGCAGATCACATGGGTTTGGTGAAATAATGAGCGTTTTGAAATTCATTGGAAACTGTTGATGGTTGGTAGGGATGAGTTCCTGATAACGATTACGTAAATGGCTTTTGGTATCGTCCGAATACAACTTCGATTTACGTATAGGTAACACATATTTATTATTAATCAAATTGTGTTGGCTTATCTTCCCAGTTTTCGAAAGGATTAAGGACCAACATTTTTCAAATGCCTAAAAAAGTTTGGATCGCATTGTAAAAAGCTTTACAATAAGAATCTACGGTATTGAAATAGAGAAATCTATAAGTTCTGAAATCCTTGATCAAATATAGACTTGGAAAGTACCAATTTATCGATTCTTAGAAACAGTATATCACCCAAAGATATAATTATAACGGAATTCGTAGCAATAAATCAAAATATCTCAGCTGAAAAGCTGACCTTTATCACACCAATTTATCTATATTATTCAGAATATTATAATTTACATGTAAATTCTGAATACCAAAGATTTCTTGAATTGTTCTTAACCAAGAGTCAGTTTATTTATTGAATTTAATTGTATTTCTGGTAATCAGACCTTCCTTGGAAGTATTTTATTATAACGTAAATAAATTATTTATAGATATCCCAAACTTATATTTGTACAAGCCGACTTGTACCAGCAGAAATTTTCCTAAAAGTTTTCCAAGCATAAAACTGATATAAAGACTTATTTTTATAAAAATAAATTGGTCCTTTCGGAATCAAAGGACCAAAAAATTTCATCCAAACATTTGTCGTAACTTTCCAGCCAGAATATTCGATGTAACAAAACAGTGGTTAGTATTTGTTACTCCACAATGGTTATGAATGGCCTACATACAGGCGATTATGTTGCAATCACTACTGAACCGGATGAGGTGTATTACAAATAGGCCTGGTGTTAATTTAGAAGTGGGCCAGAGCTTCGTTATGTGTTGCAAGGTTTCGGGTACTGGGTCCTAACTCAGTTAAATGTGTGAAGGACTGATTTAATGTTTGATGAGAATAAATAAATATGATATCACAGATATCACTTAGGCGTTGCCAGTTTATGTGTCTTCAATAATAAAAAGTTTTCACAAAACATCTGCGACTTATGAATTAATATTTAAGTTTTTATTGCTCGAGTTTAAATAAGTGCTTGATTATTTACAACTATGTAATGTGATGATAACATGTGAATAAATGATGACAATGTTTTAGCGAATATCTTCTACTAATTCGATAGAGATATCACGATAATTCGAGCGTCTTTGACATAATTAAATTTTGTAAATGTAGCTCAGATAATACTAAACAGTCTGACACTATTACTACTACTACTTAAAATACTAGGTAGGTAGGTAAACACTATCTGTGGAAATAGAACTAAAGGACCGAAATTTTCATCCAAACCGTTGTTCTACGCATTAACATGACTGTCCTACGGCTACTCGGCACTTTCCCTGTAGGCATAGTCTAGCCACAAACGTGCGAAATTATAGTCCTTTGAGTTAAACTTAACGTAATTCTGAATTGAGCAGTGTTATCAACTGTGGAACTTAGTGGTAACGTTACTGTAATTATGCCGGAATGCGGATAGAAGGACCAAGTTTTGTGGTCCTATGAAACGGGAGTTTTGTTAGGTGTTTTAAGAGTTGGTACAGGAACAGAATATTATGATTTTCTGTTTAGTGTTATCTGGAAATCATTAAGTCTCTTTTGACCCTGAAATTCACTAAATACTTTGGATTAAAAGTTAAATTAGAGTAAAAATCTAATGGACTTGTATATACTCCTACACTTAATGTATATAAAATAACAAGCAACATCAAAAAAAAATCAACGAGAATAAATCCCAATAACGAGCGATTACCCAACAAAATCTAAAACACACAAAATCAATTCGAAAAACCTCTTAACGAAAGGGAATTAAGCACACAAAACGAATTGCCAACATACGTTCGTCTTCAATCAACGTTTGATAAAAACAAATAGGGTTCAGATAAAATCGTTCACGTAGTATGTACACATAGGGGATCATTTACTGAGTACAAACAGAGCACCTATACGACGTTCATCAGAGCGACACAGACTTGAGATTAGCAATCTCTGGAGAAAGTATTAGTTCGCAAGACGTTATTTACCGACCGCCCGCCTGATTTCAATCGAAGCTTCGATTTGCAGAGTGGAGAGCTCCTTGATAGTGATGGGATTGTGTCGAGGTTTTGATGTCGATGTGCATGTTGTTTGTGTGTATTCGTTGATAAAGTTAATTTTCAGTTTTTGTCTTTTGTTGAATGATTTATATTACCTACTTATAGATGGTGACTATCGGTGAAATGTAGAGGAGTTCAAAATTTGTGTGTGTTAATACTACGCATAAAATAAATACGTAACAAAAATTAAGATTTGACAAGGTTACAGATTTTATCCAAACACTGTAGGTAGTGGTTAAAAAAACATATACACAAAGACTATTTTAAACTGACATCGTTAAATTAGTCATCAGTTTCTAGACTTTTGTAATGCGGATTCATAATTACTTATTTAAAAACAGCTTAGCCGACTAGTTTCCAACGCAACCAGTCACGAATCAAACTGAATCAATAATTATGACCACAAAAAATATTACATAACTAGTCAATTAACAAAATCCATCGATAACCCGCATAATTGAATACATTCCCATCCCTAACCTGCAAGCCTTATTGAGGAATAGATCTGAATTGATCCCGTCGCGCTCCCGTGATAACGAGCGCAGACGACAATGCAAATTGCACCTTGCCAACGTGACATACCTCCGCACTTATAATTATCATGATATATATAAGTCTAGCTGTGTTGGAGCTAAGAGCTAGCTAGATTAATAGTAAGAGATTCTCTACAATCGGGAAAGTATAGCATTTTGGAAGAGAACGATTTACTTGGAGAAAAAGCTTTGAGGAGACATAAGACGACTAGGTTTAGGCGACTTTAAAATTGCATAACCTAGTGAAAATTAAGCCACATTAAATCATCAGCTTAGCCTTTTCCCATCTACGTTACTTAGTAAGAAGTAGAAGATGAACTCTTTATGACATAGATCTCCCAGCCACGGACCGACCTTAACAAGTGCCTGTAAGCTGTACCTGAAATTGATTTTCTTATGTAGTTGTAACTTAGCCATAACAAGTGTCTCAAAAAAATTTTTTAATTTTTCCCGATTGCCGTTCGAATCAAAGTAACGCGTAGATATTTAATCGCTTTGGCGGCAACCTTTATATTTTATACTTCCATGCGACTACATGAAAAAAGAATTCCTTTAACCCCCCCCCTTTGCTGAAATAACTTGCAAAAAGTATCGATACACTTACATCACTACGTGTAATAACCTGAAAAGTTATGCGCGTCGATACGAATATATTGCTTATCGGATATGAAACTCGTATTAAAATGTCGAGTATCATTTGATACGCGCGAAAGCGGGGTTGTTAAAATTTGTGAATCTCTCGCACTAAATACATAGACATTGTAGATATTAGTATTCATTGTTATGCAATAGCTTGCTACAATCTGTATAGACTAAGTTCCAAATGTTTTAGGAACTTTTTGGATGGTCGGGTAGGAAAATACATAATAATATATGCCTATAAACCCACAGGCAACTAGACAGTTATATAGACAGACTGACGACTAGACTAACGGACAGACAGACAACGAAATGACCTTGTAAGGGTTTCCTTTCCCGAAACGTTAAAAATAAACCTAATAATTTTGTTACAACAACAAAAATGTATAACAACTTCGAATAAAAAACTCCTAAGCCAAACTTGATGAACTTTTATGGGACCAAATAACAGTTATTTCAGGTTAAATGGAAAAATAATAAACGAAATCGGTTCATCCATTTCAAAATACAGACGAATTAAAAATAAAACAATCAACATACTTAATTAAAATAACCACAATATAAAATACAAATTTCGAAATCGATTAACAAACATTCGAATACACATAATCGATAACAGTCCCCAACATTGAATATCATCAGCTAACAAATTCAACTGGATGAACACAATTGAATATCGATGCTGAGAGTGACAACGATCTTGTTAGAGCAGCTGGAAATCAAGTGTCGAATAAACGTCATCTTCGCGGCATCTACATAATCTGTGTCGGGGTTAAACTGGATGGAGACCGATGTAGTTAAATTCCGTTTTTAGTAAGTAATAGTAAGTTTCGCGTAGATTCAAATTTGATCTTTGTAGCGGTTAAAGTAAGGTCTTCTTTTTGCTATCTCATAATGTTTTCTATCATCGTTTTTAGCATTTGGTAAAACTTTTTTTAAATACCTTGGTCGGTGGCAGTATTCAATTCATGACCTGTGATTTGGGAGTCCAACAGTCAAAACTCTAGGTTGTCACAGCTTTAAGAGTTAGGTGAAAACGTTTGTTAAGGTAAATCTAATGTATTTTACATTAAAAATCATTTAAGTTTAATGCAAAAACGTATAATGTGAGTGGCAGATGTATAATGTAACCGGCAAAACCAACGCAACACCAAAATAGTGATTAAAAATCTATTTTTTTCTTCTCGTGTTTATTTTTAAGCTGAATTTCAGAACTTCATCCTATCATGAAACAATCTAGAAGCTACTTTTAAAACAGTCATATCAATAACAAAACTCGACATTCACAAATGAATTGAAATAAAATCAAATTAACGTTATCATTTATTTTAGTTACGCAAATTTTCGTAAATTCGCGACACAGTGTGAAATAAATTAATCATTGAACGAGTAATTCAAATTATGACACAATCAAAACGATATAATTAGATATATGTATACTATACGTGTGTGTGTTTGTCGAACTAGTTAGTATTGGTGAATTAATTTTGATAAATTGACATGACTTAATTGAACAGGGCAATACAGAATTGCTAATAGTATGTAGGTAATACGTCAATGCCTGGATATACACGTGGTACACATTATGTACGATGTAGCAAGTACATTGTATATACGAAGCATTGAATTAAATAAAGTCATGAAAATTACATGAAACCATATTTTATACAATTTGACTGCACAGATAGACGAGTGATTGAGATCACCACGCGAAGCACTTGGCACGACGTGTCGTTTGTTTGATCCACGGAGGACAAACATTTGTGTGATCCACGAATGCTTGTCCTGAGTCTGGGGGATTTGTGCATCAGACATGTTTGTTTTAAACTATTTTTAAGAAGTTATTTAACACCTTGCATAATTTAAAACAAAAGCTGTTCTTTTAAGACAAAGGCCATGCTATACAGAAAAAGAAGAGCTTAATATCGAAATTCGTATTCGTATATTTCGTTTATAATCGATAAATTCGATACATTGTTGTAATCCCTCCCCGCACACGTTGTACCGTCGGCAAAAAACTGCGCTTTCACTCATTAATGCTGCGGTCACCGTTTTAATAGTGGCGCCGCAATACCGAGTTATTCTATATTTGTGTCGGTACCGGTCTATTTGTAAATATTTATACTTATATTTAAATTTATTTATGTTTCCATTACATTTAAATATATTAAAATCATCGGGAATTGTAATGATTCTATTTGTGGTCTGTATTGTAATTAGTATTTTAATTATTTGTAAAATCAAACATATAGGATTACACTACTTAATATAAAGAATTAAAAATTGTGAGTTTGTCAGGTTGTAAGGGGTAATCTCAGGAACTACTCAACTTTTTTGATATTCCCATGTTTTTTAAACTCACTTTCTTGTTTGTTTGGTTGTCGTTCTGGTTGGATTTCTGAAACTCAATTTTGAAGCACTTCTCGATTAAAGCTAGCAGACTGAAATTTTCAAACCCAATGACAATGCAATTTACAACTATAAAAACGGCTGGACCGATTTTGATAAAATTTGAATGACATTTATAAACGTGGGCTATAAATTTAGATTTTTTTAATCTATTTTTTATAGCTATAGGTAACACTAAAGCGAATAGTACCTAACAACGACGGAGATAGTGTATACAATCAATGTTCGAGAATACGTTTTTGCTCGACCGCGTCACAAAGAGGATAATATCGTACAGGTAATGCCGAAAAACAGCACTCAATACTATCGTGGGTGGTGTCAATTTTACTTCCTAGAATAATTTCACACTATATCACTAACAATTTAAGTATACAATTTAAAAATAAATAATGTTAGAAATAAGTTTGTCGAACCGTGGGTCTATAATAGAATACTAATACACTTCAAATAACATTATATTTGTATAATAAAATGATTGAGTAACATCGTGATTGTATTTGTTGATATAATAACTGGTAAATAGCGAGTCGCAGTTGTAACTCTGAGAGATCGGGTAGAAATGAGCTAAAGAAAAATAATTAGGGTTGGTGTTGAATGAACTTGGGTGATAATTAAATCTTTCCCCACAAATTTATAATCGCTGCTTAAACTCGTTATTTTTATTTTGTTACAACCCCTACAGAAATACCTCATATATCATAAATTATGCACTATTTAGCTATAATTTATTCATGAGATACAGCCTAGTGGTAGACGAGCGTTCAGACGGCACATAGCCTCAGTATTAAGTGACCCTGAACTCTTAAACGGCTGGACCGATTTAAATGTTTTTTTATGCGCTGGATAGTTTCGATTCACAAAAAAAGAACATCGAACTCTTCTACAAGCAGAATCGAATATTGCTGTAGTTTTGTATTTTCTTTTCATTAAAACTTAAAGTAACATTATAGTGATACCCAACAGATAAATACACGAAAACTTAGAACTAAGCAACAAAACGTCCATTCAGATTTGTAATCAACTAATCAGTATTCACGTGTGGTCCCATCAAAAAATCCTTTCACATTTATACATGGAGAGAGCTATGTAAATGCAAATTTCCTTCACATACATACAGATCCAGTATTATTGTATACCCAGTTACTATGTTTTGTGAGCAAACACGTTTTTAATTAATTCGCTTATTTATTTGAGTGGCGTCAGGGTTGGACTATTTTCGCGGGTTCGCGGTGGTGCATTGTATAGTGTTTTTGTTGATCTTGATTGTTAATTTAATCTGTTTAATCGTGGATATTCAAATCTGTTTCGGCATTTTTTTTATGAAAGTAGTTTAGTAGTAGTTTCCCAACTTACAATCCTACTTAGTACTAATATTATAAAAGCGAGAGTTTGTATGTGATATACAGTATGGAATATAAAATGTATGGATGTTTGTTCCTCTTTTACCCGATATCTACAGATTAAGACGTAACTTGGTACAAAGGTACCGATCATATTCGATTCGTCGCGAGCGGGCACTCAAGCAACAGCTAGGGCGTGATAAGAACAAAAACACACAGCCGAATGACAGCTATTCTACGTTAAATGAAAAAACCAAATCGCTTCACACAGTCCGAAGTTCTGAGATAAAAAACATAAAAAATACATACAAAACGAAACTCCTTTTTGAAGTCAACTGAAAAAGTCAATTAATATTCGTGTTACAAAAAAAAAATACAGCAATATTTTTTATACTAATAAAATAACCATAGATAGTACAAAAGGCCGGGTCTTTTCATTCCACAGTTTGGTTGATTAACGGTGTTGTGTGCCGATGTTGCCTTTGGCGTTATTACGTGTACATTTTGCAACTTATTTGCGGTTTGTTGATTGTCTACAGCCTGTGGCGTTACTATCATGTTTACAATACCTCTCGTTTCACTGTAATCTCGTATCATATAAATTACTCATTTACTTATAGCTATATTTTTAAGTTATTCCCATATATTATGAGACAGAGGTTCTGGTCATTATTAACCTTATAGATTTGAATCCTATTTCTAAGCAATTTTAGACAGCATCTTTTCGGATATTGCAGAAGAATATATTCTTGTGATCCGTTAATTAAAGATTACCAACTAAGAACTATATCGGTATTAATAACTACTAATCCTATTAAAATCTCTCTATATATAATAATAATAAAAACCAGCTACCAAAATAAAGACCACGTGCAAAAAAAGCGTGGTCCTTCCACCCGGTCCTTACAACAACACTATTCGGACCTATCATAACGCTAGAATTGATGACGGCAGAATGATTAATTTCAGGTACCAGTATCCGCCGCCAATCTGCCCGATAATGTTCCCATATCGCCCTTAACATCAGACCCAGGAAATGAGAAGGTAGCACATTTTTAAACGAACCCTCCCTTCGAGATGAACTCCTCTCAAGTCATTGACCAATTGATTTTGTTTACAGATTAACAACAAGGATTGGTGCAAGAAGGGCAGGAAGGGAGGACACTGCAACATTAAATGTGAAGGTATGTTATTAATTTCGGGGTTAGTCATATTTGCGAAGATGGAAAATTCGGGACAGGATTCGTTTAAAATGAGAAAGGGAATGGAAAATCTCTTGGCATCATTGACGTATTTTAATTTATTAATCTCCATTTTTTGTAAGAATAAAAATAAAAATAAAATCGAGCAGCAAACTACTTATTCGAAGTTATTTTAAATGATTATATTGCAGGCATTATTTGCTCATACACATAATTCACAAGGTCAAAGCAAAAAAACTCAAATCTACGGAAGAAGACATCTAATTGAACCATCTTATAAATAGGGAAAAGCTATCAATATCTATAACCCAACCGGTCGGATTCGAATTAAGTCGGGCAATACCGATTAATACGCATGAGTTAACCGTTGCATCATTTAGTAATGAATTATCCTCACTATAATTTCTTATCACCAATGTAACTTCCACCACGCCTACAATTGTTTAATGTAGGTGTCGAACAGAGACGGCATGCCGTGTATTGCTCTGTCACGCTTCCACAAATGGCATTATATTACTTTAAGGTGTGGACCCTCAGGAGATCATTCAATTGGTTTCGTCCTTCTAAACTTGTAAGGTTACTTTCAACCATCTTAATTTATTATTTAACGAGTCTCGAAAAATTCTTTCTCATTTTCATTCTATTCATCGAAGTTCAAAACTTGTTACTTGGTGTACATTTTATTTCAAATATAAACTTATTTATTCAATTTCGGTTTTTCGAATCGAACTTTCTTTCTTAGCCGATAGACTTTTTCTATTGGACTTCATTATCTCATAGATTAATAGGTACTTATTTTATTTCAAGTCTAGATAGTTCTAGTCTTTTGAAAAGTTTATTGAGTCTATAAATTGATGTAGTTATTTGATTTCGTACGCTTTGTTGACATATACACCTGCAAATAATTTACCATCAGCTTTATAAAGTATCACACCTCGGTATTTTAATCAATAACATCTTTACTTCTAATTGCTGACTAGATAAATGACATTTGTATAACCACGCACGCTGATTCAATTGAAATAAAATTACAAGTCAAAATCACGAGACTTGTCCAAAAAGATTTTACTTTCCATAAACAGTAGTTAAACACAGTAGCAATTAGATAAATTCTCAAATGAATAGACGAACGTTTCTAACGTTTGAAAACTGGTCAATTTTTTGGGCTCTATACATTGTCAATGACTTTTAAAAGCACAGCTAACTAACGGTGTTATCTTTACAGATCTCTTGAACGAGGACTTGGCAGACGACGTGCGGTGTGCCAAGCGCATCTACGACCGGGTCGGCTTCAAGGCCTGGCCTACATCCTTCTCCTACTGCAAGGAGAACAGCCTCCCAGACCTATCAAGATGTTAAGCCAATAGTTTGGTCCTTTTGCCCGCGTGTTCTTTAGATTGTAAGATTTAGTTAAGTTCGGTGTTTATTTAAATGCTTGATTTATCTATTGTCTATCTAAATACCAATGCCATCAGGGTTAGTTGCAGATCCCGCCAAAAATGGAATTCGCTTGGTTATAATAGTATGAATTTGGTGTGTAGGCCGGGAAAGTGCTAAATTGTCTTTTTATTATTTTTATTTTAAGTTAGATTAAATTTCTTTTATTAGAGCGAAAGGACTATTGTAATTCTTACTTTTTGAATACCAAAACATCAAAGGTTTTATTCTTGATAGGCACTATACCATATATGTATAATATCAATTAATTCAAAGTTATTTCTTTATCTAATAATAGATAAAGATTCTAACATATCACAGAATACTATGAAAAATTGAAAAATATGAAGTAAAAACTAGTCTCAATAGAAGACTTCAAGATTAAGAATTATTAAGAAAAAGTAATAACTATTTTCTTTAATAGAACTTTTCGCTTTAATGAGACAAATATACCTAGGTTTGTACGTGCGTATGTATAATTTTATATTAAACTTGTATTTTATCAAAATCTGCCTTTATGAATACTTTGAGAAAGTTGAGCGTATAACACTTTAAATAAATAAACTCTTGAATGTGACTATAAATTCATTGGATTGGGTACTATACGTAAGTAACCTAAAATAAAATCTTGGTTTTGGAAGATAATGTAACATTTAATAAAACTATAAAACCGTTTGATAAAACTGTATTTATGATAATTATTCTAGTTAACCTAAGATAACACCAAAGTTTTCTATATTTATACTTTTAGAACTCATTCGTTTTAATTATACGCTATATTTCTTAAACTGCTATTTTATTTTACATCATATTCATAATAGGTTAGTTACGTTAGATTTATTCTACGTTTTTGGAAAGGTTTTGGAAGTCACTTTCTTCTTTAAATTTTTAACTCAAAACAATAATAATATAATACTTATTTTGTTGTGTACCGAAATATTAAAACAGATAACAGTAATATTAAATCCCATACTAAACTCATCTGTAAGAGTAACAGAAGTAACGCCTTACACAAACTTAGAGCAAGTAACCCGTGTGTGTAATATTGCTATGAGTAGTTAGGCAGGCGTTTGAAACTCGTTCCGTTGAAGCTCTACTATGCAATATTCTGGTATATGTGCCTACTTCAAAAAGGCTTTTGACATAAAACATTGTAGCTGAGTATTTCATATTTATGCTCTTGACTGCCTTAACAACGTAAAAGAGCTTGCAAGTCTAAGCCCTTAGTTTAAATAAAATTATATTCCAATCGTTTTCAATCTAAAGAAAACGGCTTAAGGGTTAGAAAGTTGACAAGTTTGTGAATGATTAAATAATAATATTTCAAGTAATAGAATAGGTGGGGGTTAGGGGTTAAAATAGTTATAAAAGTATAAGTAAATATTATTGGAGAACTTTGTATTCGTACTTTTTTAAGTAAAATATTGACTTTTCTGTGCAATATTAAAACTTAGGTCCATACACATTATAACTATTCGCTAAGAGTATTCAATTTCGATATAAGTTATTCATATCAGTAAAACGAACGTTCGTATAAGTGTTATCAAATTAAAGCTGGTCTACAAATCCTTTCGGACAGCTGCGTGGGGCGGTGCAGGCTACATCCCTCCACTCGTTACAGATTTCAAAGCTTCGGATATTACTACATACGGTTATTTGCAGTTTTATTTTCATATTTCAGGGCTATGCCGAAGTTGTTTGTGGCGTTTTTAATTGATTTCCTGCACTCGCAATAGCAGGATTTGGAACTAAGAGCAGGCTGTTGAAATGTTATCTGGTTTGCAGAAAAATGAATCAAATTCAATTTAGCAGTGAAATACAAAAATAATGTAAGCTAGATATAATAAAAAAAAATTTCGTATTTAGAAACTTAAAATTTTGGTTCATCCAACATTGAAATTATTTTTTTATGGATATTGTAATTATTAGGCCTTTTGGGTTTATAGGGTTACGAAAAAAAAAATTATAACAGTCAAATACCTATTTTAAAGCCGCAAGTATAAGCTGTCTAGCTAAGCCGACTCCACTTTATTCTGCATTCTAACTGAATTCTAAATAAAGCAGTGAGAATCTTTACAGCACCATTTGAAATCCAAATTCAAAAATAAATCTTGTTTTTAACTCAGAAGCGACAACCCTAGTTCCTCCCCAATGGAACCCGCAAGTACCTATTACTATCTGGGCGGCCCACGCTTTATATATGCTATATTCTGTATTATACCTACAGAAAAAATAAATAAAACATTTCTACAAGAAACGACGGGCAGAAAAATATTGTGACCTATTAAAAATGTAGTATTTCAATTTTGGTAGTGACAACCCTAGTTGTTCCTCGATCCTCCCATATCGTATGATGGAAGCCGCGGGTATAGCCGTCTGGACGTCCGGCTAAGCCGCAAGCCGCCGCTAAGCCACCGGCTACAGCCGTTATTTTAACTACTCTCATATCTATGTGCTGAAACTATTTCGTTTGATGGATTTCTTCTGTAATTTCCAGTTTTAAGGAGTTTGTTTTATTGGGTACTTTGATGTGTTGTGTTATTGTGAATGGTTTGCCTTAAAATTTTTGAGACAAGGTATAACTCGGTCGGTAAAACTGGACCCCAAACCATGTACCTACATTGTGCATGGTACACTACATGATTTTTTCTAAAACCTCCCCCGAATACAAGGATTAAATTCCTTAGTGCGGGATTTTTTATTAGTAAAAAGCAACGGAAACAAAGCTGAAAAGGTTGCTCTAGAAAAAAAAACAAATTTACTCACACCTACAAACTGATTACCTTCCGATATATTTTCTGTCAAACATTCATATGCCAGCGTCAGATACCAATCAAAAACTCTAAAAACAAAACACTAACCAGCTTCCATATTAATTCCGGACGTGTCAAATTGGAACATATGAATGATATTTTCCGTTTGTCTTTTATTTTTACCAATACAAAATGTTTTTGTTCCGTGACACATCAATGATTGGATCATGTTTGAATATTGGCTCGATCCAGCGTTGACAGGTGACTTTTCTCACGTGACGTATGGTTTTTGAACTGTTGGACTCGTTTTTTTTTATTTTTTTGGGGAATTTATATGCTTGGGACTCTATTGTAACGTAAAGGTACCTAGTATGATCTTCAACTCAATCAAGTTTGATCATTCACACAACTGAAAGGATAGTCAAACAAAAATAATTTTATTTTTCTTATCTAATGGCAGTAGCGCGGTTCTAAAATGTAATTCCCGGTGAGAACACCCGCAAGATAGTATCTACATAATTTTTCAAACTTTAAATCAAAAGCTTGTTGATAAAATCGTATATTTTTATTTACCGAGAACATTCAAAAGATTCCAACGAACACATGACATTCGAAACAAAGATAGTTGACCAAGTCAGTTGATCCAAACTGGCCCTAATTCATCTCTCAATCAATAAACTTGTTAACCACCATTACACAAAAAAAAAAACTTTAAAATGCCACCTAAACCCTCAATCCTCACCATGCAAAAAACACCTAATCTAGCAACAAAGTCCAATTTGAAAAAAATTAAACACCAGAAAAAAAAACATCAATATCCGTCTAGCAATTTCACCCAAAAATGGTCACAAACCCACCGCTATCATCCTACACCGCATAGTACATACGTATAAAAAAGCATCATAACTTCATATAGTGAATGACATTACAAAGCCTTGCAATTCCTCCGTCCGTTTCCAGTGACAGTTAGTAATGGCTGAGCCATACTTACCACAATATATTGCATTCTGGAAAACAAGATGTTATGTGATCATAATTCTATATTACTTTAGTTCCAAGTAGGGACGCTCAGAGGGCGCTCGTCATCTTAAAGTATGTTAAGTCATATGGCAGTTGTGGAAGCGCGGCTAAGCTGCAACTAGACTAGTGGGATCGATCAGTGGTTAAAAGCTACGCAGTAAGTGAGTTGAGGAGGTCAGATAGGCAGTCGCTCCTTGTAAAGCAATCTTACTTAGCACTCCAGACTCGAAGTTGACCCCAACATAGTTGATGATGATGGTGATGATGATGATAATGATGATGAAGAAGAAGCGTGGCAGCACTATATGCCGTGGGTTCGATTCCCACCCAGGACAAATGTTTGTATGATGAGCACGATCGGTTGTTCTCACAGAAATCTAAATAACAAGGTAATAGAAATGGCATACACCGCGGCGATCTATCGAAACGCATGTCGCCGGTGGGCGGGGCTTCAACACATTCACAGCAAATAACTACGCAATCACGCAAACATTAACATCGAGAAGACCAAGCAAACAACACTAGGCCGTACGTCTAATGCAATAAGGTTGACTTTGTCGTTGTATGGATTCACTAACTCACACAGTCATTGCATTTTTTTGCATTAGTTGTAGTGATTACGTAAACTACACTAGGGATTGACTACGGATCCGAAATATAATGAAAGACGAAATTATGAGTGACAATGTTTTTTGTTGTATTCTTCTATGGATTACATTATAATATGTACTTACAAAAAAAAAATTCGCTCATTGTCGGTTGACAAAAAAAAATATTATTAGAAATACTTGGTAGGTAGATTTGGTATATACGGTGATTTTTTTGTCGTCTTACAAAAGCAGCCCAGTTCATGTATCCAATGACTAGTAAACGTTCATAATAAAAAAAGCAGAGGCAATGATTAGTAAAGAATGCAATTGTTGCAGGATGGTGCGATACAAATATGGTTTATAATGAAGGTTATGTTTTGAAATTTAATTTTGCAATAACATCAATATTACTGCAATAATTTACTTACCGATAAAATGTTATCTATTTATTTATGTTATTACACGATGCAGATGAATTTCCAGCCTGAGAAACGCCGCAAAACACCATTTTTAGTGGTTCTTGCTGTGACGACGTTCCGCGAGCGACTGAGCGTAAGTTCGCGCGCTGGTGTCGTCCAAGACACCAGTGTGGCGACAAGGTCACGCGGCGTTGGCACTTCTATTACCTTGTTATTTAGATTTCTATGGTTGTTCTGTATATTGTGTATGTATTTAGAAAAATATAGTATGTTTATCAGTTATCTAATACTCATAATACAAGCTTTGCTTAGTTTGACACTAGATGGCGTTGTATGAAACTTGTGGAATATTGAAAAAAACTCTCTTCCACACCAATATAACTTTAAAACATGGCGGTAGGTCCCCTTGTTTGTAAACATTTGTAACAGTTACCTAATTACGAAACATTACGATGCTTGTGTTTTAGTATGTGATCTTAATTTACATAAGATAGCTATTAAAGCCATAATCTCAGGCCCCATCTAATTGACAATAATTAAGTGATTCCACTCCAAGATAATCGATACCGCACCTAATTAATTGTTAATTGATATTTAATTGAATATTTCGATAATTTAGATGGTAGGTTGTATGAATATTATCATTATAATTTATTAAGGCATTATTGAGATCATTGAAGAGATTGCTGGTTTCAATGTATGTTAAGAAGTTTTTAGACTATGGATAATTATATTTAATCAGTGTTTTAATAGTCTTAGATTTATTACAATTATGATAGCCAATCTTATACTTTGTAAAATTGTTCGTTGCTTTACCCACGATACTATAATATTTTTTAAGTTACTTGTATTAAGGATGCTCTTTCGTAAAAAGCTTGTAAAAAGCGTGCAGATGAAACAGATGAACCAGCTTATCGTCGGCACTTACAGAGAATTTATATCTGCAAAAAATAGTTAGTAATCTACATGATATCCGTAATTTGTTTTAGCCATAATTTTTCTATTGGCATCACATAACAAGTAAAAAAATCCCCAAATCACCTCTAATTCGTAGAGATAAAACCATTTTACTGCTTTATTTTTAATAAAAGAACATTAGAAAAAAATCTACTGCTTGCAATACATAGGAAAATAATTTGGTTTGGTTACTTTTAAAAAATATGTCTACGCCATTCTATAATAACTATTTGAAAATGGGTCCCGTATAAATACTGCATCTATATCAAACCCGCACTTCAGTTCTTAGTAACAGAAAAGAAAACTGACAAAAGAAAAACATTCTTAAATGACGCGGCGGTTTACTCACGCGTATTTATCGGGATTGCCGGCTGTGAAGTAAACCGTTGCATCATTTAACAATGAATCATTCTCACGATACTTACTAAGAGGCGGCAGTAATTTCCTTATAAAATTCATGAGCAAAATCAAGTGATCAATTATCACTTAAATATGTTAATGCACCCGTTACTCATTTGAAATTCAATTCGTAGATGAAAGAGTAACGTTTAAGTGATACAGATGAAAATCTAATTAATGAGAAACGTCAAAACATAAAGAATATAGTCGATAAAAAAAAAATAGTAAAAATATTTATCGGTGAATGATAAACTGCACTAAATATGTACGAAATCAAATTCATGATCTATCAAGTCGTAATCGTATAATGTCAAGAAATAATCCCGGATAAAGCAAATCGTATAAATCGAATAACGGAACCCAATTTCCTCATGCATAAGGTCTTTAATTTAATTACCCGCTTTGTATAATAATCGTAAATATAACTTCGATGCAACATCGAATAGAAAGCTATCGATAAAACGAGATTCAACCTACACGACACAACATAACACAGAAATGGCCCAGCGACATTAAAATTAAAATTTCACTACTTTCCCATAGGAAAATAACGCAATTACGAAATCAAAACTTTTATGCGAACGAGTTCGTGATAATCGAATAATATTTATACGAATTCAATTGTTTTGTCATCGAATAACAAATTGCGTGCGCTTGATTGAATAAAATGATCCGTCATGTTTATTTTTAAAATAGCTTGGATGTTCGAATTTAAATGTTTTATGAATATTTTTGTATAAATTTTTGCAGTGCCAGTTTTGTGCCAATGTAAAAAATACATCATCGTAACCTAAAGTTTGCAAATGTTCGTCAAAATACCAAACATCATTTTTATTATGGTGTAACATAACTTCTGTAGAAAATGCTGTGTCTTAAATACCCTAAAGAATTTCCACTCGCCATTTAAGACAAAACAAACGCTTTGTCACCCGACTAATGGAATCTGTTGACTTGAAAATCGTCTAAAACCCCGACAATATATCACACAGAGTCATATGAAGCAATGTTTACGCCACGGGGAGCAACTAAAGACTAAATGCATTTTTTTTCTCAGCCTTCAGTCAGAAGCCAAAAAGTCTAACAATGTTGCCAGCAATGTCACCAAGGTAAGATTCCCACGTCCGCTGATAGGTCATTGACGTCTCTCGATTGGATCGAGATGGTTTTTGCAATCGATTCCTGCGATCCCCCGGCCTACCTAACGAGCCAGTTTTGTTTTGAACGCCATACGACCATTTGTTTCATAATTTCCAAGATGTCTTTGTAATTTTATGTCGTAGAATTCGATGTTTGTTTGTTGTGTTTAATTACTGAGATCAGAGCAGCTCCTAAGTTCTCCCCTTACAGTTGTGTGAATGAGATAGTGCTCTTTGCAGTTGAGCGGTGTCTCGTTTCCACAAATATAAAGGTTCTACTTCAATACGTAGTAGTTTATCCATTGTTCGAGATGTGTTTTGTTTTGTTGACGCCTTATTGGTACTATTATTTTTAAACGATGACATTTCATAGCGCATAACGGCCATGATGGGTGGACATTGTACCTTATTAACTGTTCAGTATTATACTGCGCTTTATTACTGGTTAAAAGACTCACTAAGGTTCTATACACGTTTTTCAACTCACGTCATTCGACTATACTTTCTAAATTTGATGGTTTTTTAACCCGGACTTTTTTTCTTGATCATTAATAATATTTTGGGACTTTCTTAAACCTTGTCTTGAGTCACACGAACTGATCGAACGTTCGGGCTGTTGAACGTTTCAAAAGCACGAACTATTGTCCAAAATAGCTCATTGATCTTTGATGCCACGAACTATTTTATACATTCTTACCCATATTATCAACTTAATTCAGATTCACCACTAAGACATGCCGTCTCTCTTTAACCTATTTAAGTCCAGATACTTAGGAACATATTAATTCAAACGTGCAATCTATCTCCTCGTCCACCTAGCATTTGCCTAGCAGTCGGAGTAGGCTGCCGGCTAATTCGTAATACACAAATGAAGTTACTACAAGCATATTAAAGGCAGTAATTTCTTCAGATCACGTAGCAATTGTTGTAGATAGTATTGGTATTAACAAACGACTGTGTTCCCCCATTAATCTTTCAATACATGGCAACGTATTGAAGGAACTTCTATTTTCTATCAATAGATGCGGTGCTTGAGTATGTATTGGGGATAGAGCGCTTCGTATTGAATATAGATCGTTACAGCGTTATGCAGATTCCGGTTAAAATTGAAATGTCTTTACTTTACAAATACTTTTTCGAGAAAGAAATAGTTCCTCGAAAATCTTTGTGAAAATTAATTTAATTATGGAAAACTGTAGGTAAAGCAAAGTGTTAAGTCAATCAAGTACAGGGTTGTAGTGTGGCGTAAAATAATTAAATACTTGTGATTATTTAAAGGACAAAAATAACAAAAATAAGTAACTTTTCTCCGATGGGAACGGACTTGATCAGGGTTTTTGATAAACGGTGTATATGAAAAATAAAGATTCAGATCAGCGAATGACCGGTTCTTACAAAAGGTTTAGTGATTTTCTTTTTTTTTACAGAAAATAAAAATCATTGCTTCTGTGGAAGTCACGATGCACCTTAGTAAACATCGTCTCTCTCTCTCACACAACTTCAAGAGCATTAGGTACTTTACAAGTGCTCGTAGACTCTATTCTTAAAATACAGTTTGTCACATTCATACTCAAGCAAGTTTTGCGAGAATCAATCGATCTGTCGCACTGTAGCTCAGCTATACAAGGAATGAATGTTGATGTTACTGGCCGGTATTAGGATTTTCTTTCCACATTTATTTTTCTTTTAAAACAAGTCTAGCATGTCCATGTTCTTCGATATGCATTTAATCAATTAAATACTGCTTTGCGGTCCCTCATTTAGATAAAATGAATTAAAAACTTTTTTCTGTCGAAGCTGTTTTGCATAATTATGTTATCTTTGCTTTTGAACTTGATTGTTTGCTATGTCTTCGGCTGCAGCTATTAAGACTGGTAAGTCTGTAACTGACATTGGTTGTGGGTTTTGGTTTCCTTTCTACAATAAATATGGGCTCTATTTTGATGATATTTTTACCCGAAATTATTCAAGAAGAAGAGGATTTGTATTAATAGTTTCGCTATGTCAAAAGGGAGACTCGAGTATGTCAATATTTCAGTTTAGCGATTGTTTAGATATACGAAATAGAGAAACAAGAAAGTATTTTGTATTGCAGCGGATGTAGAACTAAATGCCTAACTTAAAATACGAATATTAGAACAAATACATTCAAATGACAGTTTATTGTTATAACTATAAGCATTATTACAATAAAACGCATTCTTCTGTTTACGATTTTGAATACAGAATCCGCTGGAATTTAGAACGAATGATTTAAAACTAAAGAGGTTAACATCTTTTATGTGAACCTCGTTGTTTCGAAATTTAAATAAAGTTCGATATTAAGTTTGTCATGGCGACACTGCTATAGACTATATTATATTTTATAGTTCCGGTGTAACAAAAATAGTTAGATTTTTATCGATATTGTATCTTGTAAACTATTGAGACACGAAGTTCATGTTTTATTTAAGTTTTATGAGGGAAGTTAAACCGATGTAACAAGATAACATTATCGATGTCATGCAAAATAGCGTGTAAAAGAATCTGTTAGAAATTAGCAACAGCTCAAAAATATATATAATTGTTTTCAGTTTTTTAGTACACATAGGTACTAGCTGTTGCCCGCGACTTCGTCCGCGTGGTTAGAAGAAATTGCGACTATAACTTAAGATTTAAACTATCCTATCTCTCAAGTTGGATCGAACTGCACATGGTGTGCGAATTTTATTATAATCGGTTAAGTGGTTTAAGAGTCCATTGAGGACAAACATTGTGACACGAGATTTATAAATATTAGATTAGAAGCTAAAGCTTAAAACTACAATTCACCCAAATTTCACACCCTTTATAATGACAGATGAAGTTGAATGTGACTTTAGATTCAGTCCGTATTCATACTCCATTGTCGCATTCCCCTTTGAAACAAGCAGACTAATGTATCATTCTCAATGCAGGGCTAGGTGTCAACAGTCATACATAATGAATGACCTAACGCGGGTTAGGAGCTCATAATGTATTGAAATTGTAATCGATTATTGTTTACGTTTAATGTCGAAATCGAAATCAGGACTCGTGATCGCATTAGTGATAAACTTTTTAACTGACTTTAAAAAAGGAGAATTTCAATTTGTTGGGTTTTTTTTTGTTTATTACCTACATCAGACTAGATGAACCGATTTTGTTGTTGCTTTTATATTTTTAACAGAACAGAGAATCGTGGAAGGATTTGGGGGAGGCCTTTGCCCAGCAGTGGAACGCAGTGGACTCGATAAAAAAAAAAAAAATTAAGAACGCAAATACATAGACCAATTTTACAAATAGTAGCTGTAATTGCTGTAACAATGGTTTAACTCAAAACAGACCCACATTTCGTAGGTTAATTTCTCAACTTAATCTCTTAATCTCATTATTCATGCTGATACAAAGCGAATAACTCATAACACACGATACAACATCTAAAATTGGAAAGTAAAGGTGCTGCCACAGCGCCCACTCGCGCGTAGGCGGCGGACACAATGACAGAACGCTCGTGTTTCTGCTTACAAGGCAACGGTGAATTGGGAGGAGTGGAGTCATAAGCGGTAGCGATTGTAATGCTTAGGTGTAACATGTTGCAAAGAAGTTGGAAAACTCCACTAGAGAAATCCACCAAAATCACCTTGCAAAATTGTCATAATATTCATGAAAATATGCATACTTGAGTTGCGACCCTGCAGCCGCGTTAGCTCATGATTAGGGACTCTGATTGAGTCGGGAAATACCGATAGGCCCGTAAACCGTCGAGTGATTTAATTATCTGCATTTTTTTTTCATTTTTTTTTTTGCCTATGAACAGAGCATTAAAAGTTAAAGAGAGGCATAATTTCATATCAGAAAGATATATTTTTTTGCCGTCGTCTTGCACCTTTATTAAAGCTTAGAATAGAACAAAACCGTGCAAAATTTCACATGATTTACCTAACTATTTTTTTACATAATACCATCAAGTTTCCTTAAAACCAGACCGAATTCAACATTTTATTTTCTATCTATATTTTTACCAGCTCTAATAAAATTAATCCTCTTCTGCTTATCACAACGACATCTTCCGAAAAAAAAACATCATTATTATAACAAATACCACATAATTTATTCAAATTAGTTAACCAATACATTCTTTAGGCAATCGAATGTGGACTAGTTCGGACGCCTAAAATGGAAGTAATTTTGCATTTACTATGGAATTGGAAACTGGTCAGATTTCTTTATAAGAACATCTGTTTCTTTGTTTGATCAAAAGAAGTATGTTAAAAAGACATTAATAATCACATTAATCCTAATTTAGAATATATAATATATATCAGGCTAATTATATCACTAAATTAGTTTTAATTTGTAACCGATCATTTATATAGAATCACTTTCACTGGGTTTTGATATTTTAACCTCCGACGCGAAAAGAAGTTATAAGGTTGATTTGACAGACAGATGTCTGTGGCATTATAACTCCCAAACAGATTAAGCTTAGAAAAATAAGAAGACTACGTCCCTTTTGCAACCCTTACATAATCAAACTCCTGAGTACCACATCCGTAATCCCAGAATTATCTCCTGTACCCGAATCACGAAGTTAATAACGATTATAATGATTTAAGCACAATATTAATGTGTCTAGACATTATTTATGTGACTAATTATCATACTGATGAATGGACCACCTATTAGTCATGGTCTTTTACAAAGAGATTTGTATTTTATTGCTATGCATACCAGGAACAGGTTAAGTTACCTT
Organism: Trichoplusia ni; assembly: GCF_003590095.1. Taxonomy (NCBI): domain Eukaryota; kingdom Metazoa; phylum Arthropoda; class Insecta; order Lepidoptera; family Noctuidae; genus Trichoplusia; species Trichoplusia ni. The sequence goes on along the minus strand of NC_039489.1, from coordinate 7,905,757 downwards.
GGATGCCCAAATTTGCAGTTCGGGAGATCGTATAAGAAGGAGTTCTTGAGAATAAGACCCCAAAATAAGGCATTAGATTGTTTGGAGGTAAATACCGCAGTGCTATAGACAATTGTTGACAAAAAAGTTTCTGTTGAAAGCTGATGCGATAATCGTGACAGTATTGTTCCAATCGGGTCGATTTAATTGGGCTATTTTCTTTTAAAGTGCACGCCAGTTTTTGTAAATATAAGTGATGTTTGTTCAGTGATTTTTTTCTGGAGACCTCAAGAAGACATTCCATATTTACATAAAGTATTTTATACTCGCTGTTTTGTTTTTGAAATAAGATAGAGAAATAAGAAGAAAACAAATTATTAGTACATTATGTTGCCGTATTAAATGTAGTTTTTTTCACATTATAATCATTTTTTTCTAGGAACATTTCTAAACAATCCAATAAAAAAATATTATTATAATGAAATGACATGTAAAAGTATTTTTAATTGCAGAATAAATGATTATTTTTTGACGTTCCCTGTTGTACATTTTAATATTTCCTGACGTTTCTTACTGTATATTACCAATAGACGTCAAGCTATATCAGAATAAGGCGTGGGTCGTCAGCAGATCGTGGCTAGATGGATTAATGATGTGGGAAAGGCTAAGATAAATTGAATGAAGAATTGACCGTTGTGGCAACTTACGATAACGTCTACGTCTAGGTCTAGTGGGCTATGTAGGCGGAGTTTCAGGGCTATCAGGTATTTTAAAAGTTGATTTGGTATTACTTATGTCAATTAACTGAAAGTCTAATTTGAAGGCGAAGGAAACATTAACCATTTACAACTGTGAAGAGCCGGATAAGGACGCCTATATTTTTTTCAATACTTTAAATAAAAATAACTTAAAAACATAGCTAAACTGCGGCACAGCTGCGCAAGTTGATTGTGACGGGTTACGCTACACTTGCCACGGTTGGTCCGTGGATGATGTTTTGTAAGTCACGTTAAATCCGGGCTGTTTTTTCATACATCTTTGTGCTAGATAGTCTGAAAACTAGTCTGGCTAATGGTTATCGTGCTGCCCAGGTAACTGGGTTCAGGATGTCAGATAGGCAGTGGCTCCTTTTAAAACACTGGTACTTAATTGCATGTAGTTAGACTGGAAGCCGATCCCAACAAAGTTGGGTGAAGGCTTGGATGATAATGATTTTTCAAAACAAGTATCAGGCTTCTTAAATCACACAACAGCATTAAAAACAAACTTAAATTGCTAAAATTGTTTAAATATTAATGTTCTTTTATATTCCTAGGTCCGACAACATATATCTTAAATTTTATTGTTGTAACATTTTTTTACACGGCCATAAACTAGAATTGTCGTTGAAATATCTCTATAATATATTCGAATAGAGTTTCCTATTTAGCATACTTACTTTATTATTCGAATGCCACTAAAGGTACCGTACAAGTTTTATAACATTTTTAGTATGATTTTTTATTGGTGTTAGGACAGAAATCCAGCGTGTTACATATACGAACGTAAAATCAAGATTACAAAGCGTGTATCCGTTTGTATTCATTGTTGATGAATAGTTATGAGAAAAGTCGATAAATATGTATCGAGTATCGAGAAATAATCGGTTGACGTTTTTAAATCGATTATAATATTAAACGAGTAAAAGGTTTTCGATTTGTTGTTTACTGTTTTAAATGACAACATTAAATTCAGTATAAAAAATCCGTTAAAATAGGCTAGAGAAAAACAAATCGAAGGTTTGGTGTAATTCAACCGTTCTTTAACAATAAACCATTACTTGGGTACAAGAGCCTAAAAATTTATTTTATTTCGAACATTTTAAGTTGGTAGTTAGAATCAAGAAATCTCTACTAATATTATAAATGCGAAAGTAACTCTGTCTGTTTGTCTGTCTGTTACGCTTTCACGTCTAAACCACTGAACTGATTTTAATGAAATTTGGTACAGAGATAGAGTTGACCTTGAGAAAGAACATAGGATAGTTTTTATCCCGGACTTTTGAAGAGTTCTCTTAGAAACGCGATATAACCGACCTCGACGCAGGCGAAGCCGCGGGCGAAAAGCTAGTATTTTACAAAAAGTACAGAATAATATTTGCTTCACTATAAAAAAATTACTCAGGCTACTTTAAAATTCTGCGACAATTTAAAACCTCTGCATGTTAAGTGAATAATATCATGTTGGGTGGTGCTTCTTAAACGTATCTCTAACTATGCATGCTGCTCATATATTATACATCTCTAGTACACGACTAGTAAATATTATTCATAACACTATTGCACCACATGGTAACAAATTAGGTTCTACATATTTTATAAGTAGCACAAAATCATAAATTAAAATAACGATATTCATTCACAATTGTAATGTCATTGTTGAGATACCATAAACAATTTTACCTACCACCAAACCTCAAAGGAACATTAGAACAGCTGTGGAAGCAAGACAGCGCTATACACTGCGTAGAACGCTATCTCCCTTCCACACTCACGATAATACTTTAAAAGGAGGTCGTATATTCTTTGACTTGATTACCGTATTCGTGATATTGCTAAATGATTTACAAATGTCTAATAAGTTATTATAATTGAATTATGTTGGAGTACTAGAATCTAACGTTATGTGGGGTCTAGAATGCTGTATCTTTGAATGTGGACTGGTTATGTTAAATATTTGATAATAGGAATTAGTTATACGAGTTGAATAAATGGGTTTGAGGTTTCAGCATTCTTCCCGCTTCTATTAGATTGTTTTTTTTTTAAAGCGGACAACATCATGTTCGTTGTTCTGAACCCAAAGTAAGTCTCAATCTATTCAGTAGTCTATAAACAGTCAACGAATTAGATCGACGAATGCTTGTCCTGAGTCTGGGTGTTTTTGTGCATGTGATTTGAACACAAGGATTAAAGTCCTTAGCGCGAGAGACTTTTTGTTAAAAAAAGCAAGTACCTACACAAAGTAGTACAGTCGTCTTGTCATTATAAAGACCATTATCTTAAAGGACTAGAAGAAACCACAACATAAACCAAGCATTGTGGTAAAACAGGATCCAGAAATAGAGATTAAATCGTATCCTTCGACCCAAATTTACTTTAGCATTGAATAAATCAAATCGTTAATCAAAACCACTTCACAACACAACAAACCGTCGTATCGATAACTTGAATCGATACAAACAATCGATTCACTAACACTAGTTCCATTGATCGTGAGATCGGCGTCTCCGTCGCCCATTCACCGTACTCGCGTAGGCTTGACGCCCGCAGACCCCGCGGTACTCGCCCGCAGCCCGTGTGTGGGCGGCCTTATAATCATCAATAATTACAACCGGCCCGTTGACATGTAAATTAACGCTTTTATATCGATATGCACACGATTCTCGATTCGATTTTTAGCTCAATCGATATGTAATTGATTGATTGGAATTTTCCCACGTGTTCGTTTGTTTTGTGTTTTATAGTTTTAATTTTGTTTTGCGTTGGAGGTTTATTATGTTGCGTAAATGTTAGAATATTGTATGTCATAACTAGGTTGTATGTTTTACTGTTATTTACTCATTTTGTTGGTAAATGTTGCAGGTTGTTCAATTAACATTCAATTTGACTTGCTCATAATGCTTGCTGTTTATACTGTGGTTTCAGATTACGTTAAGAGCTTGACATGTATCGAAAAGTATTAAAATGTTGGGTAGGGCTTAGTAATACCTAAATATGAAACTTTAATACTATTTGCTTGATAAGGAAATAGACCAAAACCAATCACTTTTGTAAGATATAAATAATGCTAAAACAAAATATTATTCCAACTTATGTATCCGTCGTAGTATTTTAATATTCAAGCAACGAAATCTTTTTTTATAAGTCAGATCACAGCTGCGGCTTGTTTTTTAATCTGGATTTCGAGGATAAAATTATTGAAGAATATTTGCACGGAAAACTTTTTCCAATGAGGCGGATTACGTTTGACCGAAACATTGTAATTCAAGTCACGATCATAAGTTTATTTTTATAGACTGTAAAGGTAACGTAAAAAGTAAAATATAATTTAAAAATACTTTTACGCACAGCCCTAATATTGCACTGGCGAAAAAAAACAATTACTCTAAAATTAAACGTCAGATATGGCTGAATAAAACTGTTTTAAATTTCGAATGTATCACGTACGATCTACAAATAGAGACACAAAAAAACAAAAACTATACAACATTGGAATATTTTGCTTTACATTCAAAGGAATATCACCCTAATTGCTATAGGCAAAAGATTCATCAATACTGTGTAGTGCACAATTCGTTCCTGTTCTAAAACATTTAATAAATTCGACCGACTAAGGAATGTTTAGAAGAATGCGTGTTCTTGTTCTGAGTTCGTTTGCTCCAAATGCACCTTAAAAACGCAATACCGCCAGCGCGGGCTAGTCTTAACATAGGACCAAGGAATGCTTTGTACCGTTTTGGGATTCTAGACATATAGGGACAGAATTTATACCTATAAATGTCAGGTATGTCATTCTGTACATATTCTCAGATAGAAGCAATGTTTAAAAGACTTAATTTGTAGTTACTGCAAATTAATGCGTTATCACATTGCTAAATTTGATGTAAGTTTTATTAGAAGTTTAATGATGAAAAAGTTTGGAAATCTTAAATAGCTGTAGGAAAAAAAAAAAAGATTTGATAAGCCATTCTAAAGAATATTAATAAGTTATCTGACAACCAGTCTTACAAATGGGTCTCGTGTTGCCTAGGTAACTGGGTTGAGGAGGTCAGATAGGCAGTCGCTCCTTGAAAAACAATTGTACTCAGCTGCATCCCGACCACAACATAGTTGGGAAAAGGAAAGGATTTTGATTATGTTCTTATCATTAATCAACAAAAACTAGGTCAGACAGTTTAAAGGGCCAACCATCTACGAAATTCTAACTACAATTCTTACCATCGTTAGAGTGAGATGCAACTCTTTTCTGTATAGAGCACTTCTCGCTTCCACAGCAGCGACAATCATACTTCAAGAGAATACCTACTTTACATTAACATATCATTTCGCTACTATCAGTCGTCATCTCAATTTTCGAATCCGAGATATTTGATATTCCCAAATAATTATTAAAATAAACTAATCAAAAGCTAATAACCTAACTGTAACTCTGCAAGGTGCATCTTTTAGAAACAGGTTAATATTTGAACGGTCAGCAGCGAATGTTTTTAACTAAAATTTAATAATCGTCGAACATAAAGATTTATAAACTATAAGCCAAGTTTTTAGGTAATAGTATTACAAAGGTTTAAAAGGAATTTACCATTACATATATATATATTAATTAGGTTGTAGTGTGCACGTATTAGTCACTTCCTGAGGTACATATGTGAGAGCAGTACGAAGGAGAAAGTCAAAAATCGATCTACAAAGCTTTTAAAATTGCGTACCTAGAACCTTAAGAATTTTTAGAATAAAAAGTGTGTTTTGTCAACGAAATGCAATTAAAGTAATTCATTCTGTAAGTAAAATACGTATATATCATCACTTCACATATTCCTTCTGACTAGCCTAAGAAGATATAAACGAAACAAATTCAGAATAGATCTCGAAACAGGTCACCTAGGTACCTACCTCGGGAAATGACTAACACTTAGTCTTACGAGTACCTTATAATACTTGAACTTGGCTTGATACACTACCACCTGACAAGATACTCCTCGTACTCTCCTTTACTGACGGTACCGAGTACCGAATAATCCATACAACATTATCGAACATTCCATTCATTGATATGTTCTCGTATTTTAATGAGATATGCAAGTTTTCACCGCGTTTCGTCTCGCTGACGTCACCCGCCTACAGTTCTTGCACACAGCGGAAGTATGCCCTCATAGTTTTACATATTTACACATTCTATATAGGTGGGTATTAAAGACTTATTCTCGATATATATTTTGTTTTGGATTTTTTCCGACAACTACAACCTTTGGATTTAATCGTGGTGTTGGGGGGTTTTCTTAAACATTCAAGTCATGCACAAAGTCACTCAGATTCGGGGCCCCGATTCTGCTATTTTACAGTGGCGGATGAATGAATGGCAATTGGATTAACTTTGAAATTAAACCTATTCTCTTAATCATTTTGAGAATACAATAATTGGAACTTAATTGTATTGATCTTGAGTATACCGTCCCGTACTGAATTTACAATTATTGTGTAGAAAAATGCTAAAGAAAATACGAAAATTGACATTTTAAGCCAAATTTCATTCATTCATCGGCCGTTGTAAATAGCAGAGATATACGCACTTGCTTAATTCAGGTTACTCACATTGGAATAATCGTAATAATGAGTACAAGTAAACGCTAAACTTTAATTAACAAATGGATGTAGTATTTACATTGCGTGTTAGAAACCAAGAAACTGCATGCTCTGAGCACTTAGCGGTCGATGTATATCTAATTACATAGATGTTCCTATTAACAGAGTCATAATTAAAGGTAAATATAGATTTGATGGTATAAGTGTAAAGCTCTTGGCTAAGTTATAATTACGCGGACGCGATCAAAACACAAGTTAAGCAACGCTCGACCCGGTCAGTCGTCGATGACCATCTTCCTTGACGAGTTTCTTCGTGTTTTGAAAGGCACACTAAATCGTGCGTCTCCGGCTGTTATTGGGACGTCGTTGACAGTCGTTACAGGTAGTCAGATGCTAGAAAGTCTTAGTAAAGGGTATCATGTTGCCCGGGTAACTCGGTAAAAGAGATCAGAGAGACAATCGCTTTATCTAAAACGAATGCTACTCAATATGAACTCTAAAGGGTGACAAAAGTCTAGAAAGATTATAGAACGCGAACTCATAAATACTGACCGAAAATCAAACCCAGATCCTTTTTCACGAACTTCGAAAAAGAGGTTTTTCCATTCAAATGTATACTATATTTTTTTATAATATTAAACCTACTTATTTGCATGTAATACACATAATTCTGCTACAAAATAAATTAGGTACACAGTAAGTCCTAATTACTAAACAGCGTATTTAGTTATACACAAAATAATCATTGGAATACATTAATATATAACCATTATTACCAGGGACGGACTGAATTACTTAATTTAACCAAAATAAATACAAAAATAACTGCTAGTATCTTCTAAACCGGTTTATTTCTTCCCACTAGGTCCGAGTGAATACTGTCTATAGGTAATGGCCATTCAAACTTTTCTATAATATATTTTTTTATTACAGCAAAAGTCATTTATTTTATTAACCCAGATATTGTTTCCATTTTCAATAACCAATTCATACATACGTATACAAAATAATATACTACTTAAATAACGAAATTTTTTTTGACTACAAATTAATATCTAACCACCAATAAATTAATAAGAATGAGAATAAGAATAATTTATTGTTTTACAGTTACAATTTTATAACATTCATCAACAGTGGTCCCCACACTAAGCTTGTATCTTGGGAGCCTGAGTGTCGCAGTCGAACAATTTTATAAACAAACAACACTTCGCAAGTACCACAATACTCCTACACCCTTGAAAACAATGTTTTATATCACTGTTGATGTTATCAAGCAAACAGGACACAAGGCATTATACCCAACAATCCTATTAAACCTCCATTCATTCATCTAGTTCACTCATCTATTTCAGAATCACAATGCATATCGCCGGTCCCTCTCTGTTCACAATCTAAATACCACTTAACTACGAATTTACACGTATTAATTCGCGCTCGTGGTACGTGGGCGCATGTACTAATTGTATCAGAGACCTCAAGCTGTGATAATAACTACAGATTATTCTACTACAAACAGCGTTTGTTAAATCTCTTTTGGTGCAGAGAAAGGCATTATGTAGTGGTTGTTTAAGTATTTGTTATTATAGCTAACGGTTTGTTTGTTGAAATGACTTCAAATCGATCCTTGTCCTAATTTTTTTTACATTATTTCTGAAAGTAGGTCAATTAAAAGAAAAGATGTTGAGAATACCATGTCAATTGGCATCAGCTGATAAGTAATACTTACTTCTTTTGGCATTATATTTAAAAGGCTTAATAAAGTTTGACATAAAGCATTTCTATAATTTTTATCATATTCTTCGGTTAGGTAGTAATTAATGCAAAATATCATTAGTAAACTCAGCCGATGAGCTTTTGGTCATTTTCTTACTATTAAAAAAATAGAAGAGATTAATATCCATGCAAAAAAAAACAATACGACCGTTCTTTGCCAGAACACGGTGTATCACCATTCCTAATCACCAACACGCCATTTCTCTTTAGACAAATAAAATTGTCGATAGCTACATCGCTGTCACGTTAGTCTTTAAGTTACATAACCGTTGGCGGTCACTCAACTTCAATTAATACTTTGTGTATTGGTTATTAATTATGTTGAGTAAATATATGCTCGTAAATTATGTTCGGATTAAAACTGGTCGTAACTGTAGGTTCTTAATGGCGTTTATAATGTTTATTGTATGTGAAGTAGCGTGAGAATATTTAAATTTATTTTTGAATATGTTACGTAATCGATTTCTTATTGGAATTAAATCTAAGACGCTTAAAGTATTTTAATACACTTCAATTTATGGCACGTAACTTTTTGAATCTATTTCTTGAACTAGCTGTTGCCCGCAACTCCGTCCGCATGGACTTCAGTTTGTAACGCGTGGTGGCTATCGTAAAATGTAGCCATGACCCCAATCCCATTACGCCCCCCAATTCCCTACTTAAAATCAAAATACCATGATTAGACAACATTTAAGCCAAATTTCAAAGCCGTAGTCCATCCCAAAAAAATGATATAAAAAATGACATATAAACTTTGACCCCCATTACCACTACTTACAACTCTTTTTTCCAGTTAAAAAGTAGCCTATGTCCTTCCTCAGGCGCTAGACTACATGCGTAGCAAAATTTACTGTCGTGAAAGCGAAAGACAGACAGTGCTACTTTCGCATTTATATTATCAGTATCACTGAAAAAACCTCAAGGGTTATACGTCTCAATAAAGTACGATGTTACAACAACCAAATACATTAGTATTACCTAACAAATAGAGTGCTAAAAGAAATCCTTGCAATAGGCCTAGGGGGAACAATTGTAGGCTTACCATTCACGACTATTAGAACGATATTTTCCGATTAATCCAACAGGGGTTAATCTGCTGAATTCTAGTGTTTCTTTATGAGATAGAAGCTTTCGGTAAAACTTTTTTCAATCACTTTGTTAAAGGATTTTTGCTCATGAATAGTTAGTTATATGACTGAACCGTCAGCTGAGTGTTGAAGGTAAACATGCCAAAACCACTGTTGCGATTTGTACCAGGTTCGAACCAAGCGTTGGAAAAGTATGTGTGATCCACAAATTGTATTTTGACTGAATTGTTTGTGAAACCCCGCAACTTATTGCCTTAGTTCGACTTTGTACTTTAAAAGGTGACCGGTAGATTTCTTTACGAAATCGCACAATGCTGCTGGGTCTATACATATAACAAATAATTTGTATTATTAAAAAAGAACAAAAACTATAGCTAATTCAACAGCGATAAAAAAAATCCACATAGTTTCTATTTAATAAGTCAAAGGTGTTAATTTTTATTGATGAGATGTTCTTTCTTTTGAGGAGCTCGTGGCTAAGCTATAACCGCATAAGTGATTCGATCACAGGTTAAGCTATGCTTGACGCGGTTGGTCCGTGGATGGGTGACCATCTTTGTCATAACGAGTACCTCCTTGTTTCGGAAGGCACGTTAAATTGTGGGTCCCAGCTGTTATTCCTACATCTTTGACAGTCGTTACAGATAGTCAGAAGCTGAAAAAGTCTGATAGCCAGTCTAACCAAGGGGTATCGTGTTGCCCAGGTAACTGGGTTGAGGAGGTCAGATATGCAGTCGCTCCTTGTAAAACACTGGTACTTAGCTGAAACCGGTTGGACTGGTAGCCGACCCCAACATAGTTGGGAAAAGGCTAGGCCGATGATGATGTTTTCTCTTATAAATTGTCACTTTAACAAAATAAAACTTGTAAAATGTCTCTCCTATGACTATGAATTATATTGTTAATGTTTGTATTTAGTATCCTTGATATGCAATGAGACGCACCTCAGTTTTAAATATAATGTGTTAACAATATTAATTTATAAAGATAACTTAACGATGACATCATTTACTTAGAATTTGTATAGAAACAATGCCTTAGAATTGGAGGTTTGCACATCCTTTTATAATAATTTAGAATCGACAAAACAATTTGTAAATATGACGGTATTTCAAATGTCATATCTGTATGTCTGTCTTTCAAACCTCCCGCAAAATACTGTGAATAAATTGTGGAGTTCCGAAAGATCATTTAAGAAAATATTCATCCGACTCCAATGAAGATAGACGTTTCTATAAACAAAACTATAGCTACAAGAAAAAGATGAAACTATAAATAAAATAATCCCGATTGTAACTGTACTTGTGTTGTATGATTGATAAGAACATACTAAAATAATTCAGCTTTAATACAAAACAAACTAAATTGAAATTGTTCAATCTCTTCGGAAACTATGATGCCATAGACAGACGGACAGACATATGGACAGACACGTGAAAACTAATCCCTACTTAATATTATAAATGCGAAGTAACTCTGTCTGTCTGTTACGATTTCACGTCTAAACCACTGAACTGTTTTTAATGAAGTTTGGTATTGAAACAGAGTTGACCTTGAGAAAGAACATAGGATAGTTTTTATCCCGAACTTTTGAAGAGTTCTCTTGGAAACGCGATATAACCGACTTCGACGCGGGCGAAAAGCGAGTTACATATAAAAAAGACAGTAACGCAACCTTTACTATGAAATGATGACAGCTCACAAATTACGTCCTTAAGGATTCTTAGCAAAAAAGAAATAATTCAATAATCTGTGTTCACAGTCTTCACACCCATCACAATTAATCAAACAAATAGAATGGCGCAGACTTCCGTATGACGTCACCAGTCGGTCACATCGCGAGGAAATCTTTGACACAAGTGACCGAGCCCCCGCCCACGAACAACGTGAGTTAAGAGGTGATGCTAATCGAAATAATCGAGAGAATATTTATGATATTGAAGATTATTGAATGGATTTAGGAGTAATCCTTTGGTATTCGATGAATGTTCAATGTAAAGTCGTTATTCTTGCAGTAGCTGTCGTAACGTGTTACTTTACTCTTCAAGTATAATACAGATCGATTAGTATAAGAGATTTGTTACGGAACTTAATTTAAATTACGTCTTTCCATTTAAAAGGATCTTTGGATCTTGAACCATCATCATATCAGTATTCCGAGATTGTGCTTGTATGTCTTTTTTTTGTACACAAAGGAAACTGATGACGTATCATTGGTGTGAATATTTAAGTTAATGGTTGCCCGAGTAAATCAACCGCAATGCCGTAATGTCACGGTCTACATCACAAATTTTAAACTCGAAACAACCGTAGGTGTCGAAGTGCAATCAAGTACTGCAACCCACGGAAAAAACGTTAAACATAAAACAAAATATCTTAACACAGACACTTGACAGGCAATCAATCAACCTGATTAAAAATAGACCAGAAAGTTTCTTAATCAGAGCCCAAATCAAATTCTCGAAGTAACGCCTAATCACGCCTACGCGACGCTATGTGAAAGCCAGCAACAGCACCTTGGCATGGCCACGGCTTGTCTGTGGTCGCCTTGGCCAACAATAGGCCAATCACAGCTAGACCACTAACTGTTGAATTCGCGTTATGTGGGATGTGAACGACATTCCTTCGTCTACACAAATTGTTTCCATTGTGAAGTAAATTAGAAGATTTATTTTGTTGATCTGACCGCCGTAGGTGACGCGGAATGTATGGAGACAGTAAATTCATATACCTATTGTGCTTTTACTAACGAATGTATTGATTTAGCAATAATAATTCCCACATGCTGAAATATATGGAATCGATTGATTCTTACAAGTCAAGTGACAAAGTCACTTTCAATGTAACTTCAATGCATTTGACAGTTCAAATTAGCGTTTAAAGAAATGATCTTGTCAAGGCTGTAGATTTAGTTAGTTGAGTGGTTTCGCGGGTTTGTACTATCCACAAATCCTTGTTCTAATGTTCTAATGCTTGTCATCGTAAATAGCCTTTAATAGTTATTAAACTCCAAGCGATACATAGATAAATTATTTAATGAGGAAGTCGTGCATTTACAAATTGAAACAAATAAACATTTGTATCAGCTTCGAAAACCTAATGATAGATTATAAATTAAGGGTATCTCATTGCCTAAATTCTAGGTAACCAAAGTTATTATAACGTTTAGCGATGTTCTCAATACTATTTATTATTGAATCCAAGGCCACAGTACTTCGTTAAGCACCCACTCGACAGTTAACAAGTCATGGTGGACTTCACCATCATATTACCATAGAATTAGCTATTCATATCCTACGCTAGTTTCATTCATGCTTGTATGTACGACGACATTAAAACAGACCGGTCTCTACACATCGTATGATATACATATGAATAACGTTTGTAGGTGTTATGTGTATGTTAGTATGTATACGTGTTTGTATTAAGAAGAACGGTTCTAGAATTAGAATAATTAAAGGAGGTTTTACACAAAACCGATGTCTTCAAGGCTGACCCAGAAGGATATGGTGGGATGAGCTAGATTTGTTTTTACGAACTGCTCAGTTGAGGCTCGTGAGAGAGAGTGGAAGAAAGGGTGGAAGGACTTTAACCAGCAGTGGGATATTCTAGGATTCTAATAATGTAAGGAGGTTACCTTATTAGCTAGTCAATTAATGTCAAACAGCAGAATATCGTCCTGACGCACAGGTATTAAACATGATTATTCCATATAATTATAGCCTTCAGAAAACTTTTTCAGAAAACTACTTATCTATAAGCAATATCAACTTTTGTCCTTATTATATGAAAAAATCGTAAACAATGTAAAAACAAAATCCAATACTGCACCATATTTTTGAGGGAGTTCAGACAATTCTTAAAGATACTACACACTACTAGCTATCACTCACGAAGATATCTGACATTTGCCTTCCATATACCTAACCTAAAAAAAACCAGGTACATTAAGTACAAATTTGGTTTCAAAAGACCAATGAAGTATGTACTTCACACGAATAGCGTGTAACACCCACATGGCGAAGATGCCTCGTGTTGGCACTGTGGGTGCGTGAATCTGCATAAATCACACGTACAGGTGTTAATTATCAAGGCCGATTATAGAAAAGATGATTTAAGATGTAACACGTGAAGCTATATCGACTAAAAGAAGAATGGTAGTAATGATAATTGAGGCTCGCAGGTGCTCATGGCTAAGTGCACAAGGTGGTCGATACGGTCAGCTTGTAGATGGGTGAACATCTGTTGTTGTACATTTGTGGGTTTGACAGCCGTTACAGGTAGTTAGAAGCGAGAATTCTGTCAACCAGTCTTACTTAGGGGTATCGTTTTGCCCAAGTTACTGGGTTGAGGAGGTCAGATAGGCTATCGCTCTTTGTAAAACACTGGTACTAAGTGCTGCATTTGATCAGACTGGAAGCCGACATAGTTGGTTAACGGCTAGGATGGTGATGATGAGTAGTAATGATATTGAAGGGCTACTAGTAAAATAAATTGTGGAGGTGAAAGAGGCAGAAGATTTATCTAAAATTCGGTAATCACTGATTGTGAGTAGAAGCTGACCTCAATATAAAATGAGAAAAGTTGAGATAAGAATTGAATGTAAATTCACAAATTACCCAATGATTCAAAGCAGATTCAATTATAAAACCGAAAAGATAAAAGAAGACAGATCCCAGAAATTTCAAGACACATTTAAGCTTATGTTATACCTGTTATGTACACAATTATCTGTTATTACAAAATAACCAATACACAATATTTTAAATCATGTGATTCTTTAAAATGAATCACTCAGTTATGACAAGTAGGAAAAAATACAAAAATTGATAAGACGTTTGATAATAATAAATTATCTTTACTTAATAATAACGAAAAAAATAATGACGAAATCACTAAATGGGAAGCCCCGAATATCCCGTAAGCATAATAAAACTCAGAATAACTTGAATATCACGAAACGAAATCCATCAAAGCAATATCGATAGAAAACTCTATAATAAGTATAGAAAAAGCTATGAAACTGACCAACAAAGTTACAATAATGAACAAAGCGTCTCCGTGGTCATAGGACGTTATACTCACATACATAAACCATTGTTTTTGCTCATGTCCCGGTTCGAGCGAACAATAGACCTGCAGCCGGTGACTAGAGTGGGCCACCGCGGGACTCCGAGCCCGGGATTCAAGTGCTGTTTTCGCACTTTTAACAGGGGAAGTTTTACTTGCAGTGATATTCAAATATGGATGTAAATGTGGACAACATTCAGTGTAGTTCGAAATCGATAGAAAATTGAATGTGAACTTGGTAATTGTTTTGCAATTCGAACTATTTTAAAGCGTTGGTGAACTTGATACATTTACCCATATAGAAACAGGTTAAGTGTGAGTTAGGGTCGCGACACTGAGGGTTCCGTAAAAATAGGCTAAAAAATCAAATCAGCCACAGACAACGCCTTAAAATAGACAGTTACTGCACTACTGCATCTATAATTCTCAGTCTTACAACTATGTTATTTATTCCTCTTCAAAAAAGACTATTTTATTTACAGCCTGATCGAATATCAAGCAAGAATTAAAAATAATTTGTCCTACAATCTCAACAAGTTCAGCGATCGCGCGCGAATGATTCATGCAGTTTCAAAAGATGCAGAATAAACCTATGTATACGTAATTAATACATTGTCACAACCGCTATCTCCTCAATGAACAGAAACCGGCTCTTTTCGTTGAAGTTACACAAGTTTTTAAACAATGAATACTTATATTTACACCTGCTTTTGATTTTACATTTCAATATTGTATGTGCAGTTGGCAATCCCGGGATGATACAAATCATTTCACCTCACTATTAATTTCTACGTATATTTAAATGATATTTTGAAATATTTTTTTTTACCAAATAACAAAGAGGTCAAACCTGGGTGCAATAGATGCGAGCAGCCAATCACTTAGAGATTTCTCTGGTTGAGTCAGCATAAGAATTTCTGGTTTAGGAAGAAATATAAGATTATTTCCGTTCATAATTTTTTTTCTTAGTTTATTTTGGGTTTAACAGGCACACTGCATTTTTTAAACGGTCAGACCAAAAAAAAAATCCGTGAAATTAACCCGTTATTAAAGTTTAAAATGACATTCCCTAGAACTGTAACGCAAAATTGAGAATTACAAGCGTGCAAGATTCGATGTCGCTGATTCTCGAAATATCCTTTAAACGCCGGCGCCGTACGATCAAATTATTCATGTCATTTTTCGTAAATGAAATCCCGGGTTGAATCCCGGTGTCGTGCAGCAGAACGTGTCAACACTATGTTCAATAGGTTCGCTATTATAATATTTTTGCGTCCCCTGGGTCAGCGTTGATTGGATGCTGCAAGATAACTCCGGCTGTTTATGATGGTAATGGCGCGTGCTCTGCTGTAGCTGCAAGCACTTATGGTAAACAAATTAGATGCACTTTAATTATTTTGTTATCTTGTTAAGTGGCATGTTTTAGCTTTAAACAGTTGCAACATTTCACTTTGTGAGACTGTATTGATTCGTGTTGAACTTTTTGGGGGTTTGAGCGTTAAGGAATGTTGGTTATGAAAGGTTTGTTTTAAAGCTATTGTTTATTACATACGGGTTTTTTTTAGGTAAAGTTCTTTGAGATATGGTATAGAGGTAGACTTCAGCCTTTGCTTTTTTCAGGTTTTGTCTTCTGAAGAAGACTGAGTGGTTTATTACTAAAACAGTTCATTCACAACTGTGGGGACCGCCACATAATAATTTGAAGAAAAGATAAAAGATGCTATGGAAAGTAAATAAATAATAATAAAGACAAGATCGATTGTTTAGATCAAGGCGAAAATACGTATTTTCTTATATTTTTTTTAGTTTTTTAGGTTCTGTCAACCAAAACTATTTTTAATTATAATACCTAGTCATGATCCCTATTATCCGATGAACATAACAGTACTATTTTAAACAACAATTTTCAATTTCTTTTTTCGTAACAAACTTAAAAAGCCTCCACATAAGTAATCTCTGCTCCACCCTACTCTATGACATAACAATATGTGCATGTATGAGCTACCAGAATAATGGTGTTCATGCTTAAAAGCTTTTGCGGATAATCGCGTCGTTAATTATTAGCAACAACAGATATAGTGTAATGAAACTCCATTATAATGCGGTGTGTTGGTAAAATATTGGTGTTTTGCAAGTTACGTTTAAGTTACGTTAATAAGATAATGTTATGGTGATGTGTCTATTGTGTATATAGTGATTTATCATGATTTCGTGTGACTTCTTTTGTTAGTGGAAAACTTTTTTGGAGTAACCTGAACTTTTCTTTGTAAGTGGAAAGACATGTGCGATCTTTGGTTTTCGTAAGGCAGGACAATTCTTACCGACAAAATTAGCTGGGAGAATCTTTGTGGTGACTAAGCATGCCACGTTTGATCAGTGCGTGTGCAATGCATAGCAATTCATCACGCACTGCGCACAAACATGTTTCACCCATGTCCAGCTGTGGACCTCGATAGTTGGTTGAAAGATTGATTTGAACATATTAATACCTCTATCAGTAATAAGTATTCATTGGATTTAACAGGTGCTCCTGTCAATGCCTCTGTGATTCGAGTGTTCTTACGATAATTTGAAAGATTAGCCGGTAAATAATACCAGCCTTTAAACGCCCCACTGTTAAAGACAATCCTCTTCAAAAACATTATATAGCTAATAGTTGGTTTACGTAAATAGTGGTCAAAATGCTTGTAAGACAGAGAATTATTTAAAAAAAGATAGCAAAGATTTACCTATTTATACAAATAATCTCAACTGTGGCATCGCACGTACTCTATAAAAAAATAGAAAATTAGTAGGGCACCTCAAAACACAACTGAAACTTATTAATTGTCATCAAGCACTCCACACTAAACAAGTTAGCGGACTCCAGCGGATCAGATGGCGACAAAACATTCCCAAGACCTAGACACACACCTAGACAGCCAACAAACTTCCAATCACATAAATGATACGTCACACACTCATACAACCTCTCAACACGACTAATACGCCTCACAACTTCACAAACATTGATATACAATGTATACACAGTATACAAAGCTCGTAAACCGTATACAATTATGTATAGGTTGACAAACTTCAAGCTAACTGAACTCGGAACTTGGACTTTGATATATTATGAAGATTGTTCGCTTGTGAACGCAAACTTTGATACGGAACAACATTGGTTGAGTGTGAAACAAAGGTTTAACGATAAAGGTTTATGTTTTGGTATACAATGTGTTTTGGTGGAACACGGTGGGTTAAAAATAACAGGTCAAGCACAAGGACTTGCGAAACTGAGGCTTTCGTATAGATAGGACGACAAAAAAAAACAGTTCCTCCCAGTGTATCCCCAAATTGTACTCAAAATAATACTTAGCCACCCAAAATAATTATGACCTTAGTAACTACGTTACTTAGATTTTTTATTTTTGTCGATTCTATTTTTTTTTTTTGTTGTAGCGACAGCAGTATTGCAATAATTGCATCACCAGTTAGAAATTCGACCGTTTAGCTAACACGGTTTAGAAGATACATCCTACTGACAATCAGACAGCGGATTGGTAAACACCAAATGACTCGTTTCTCTTTTCGGGTTGAGCAGAAAGGAGTGTCAGACTCCTACTAACTAAAACTCACCCACCTTCCTTCCTTTGCCCTTCGTATACCGGGGCTGCATTAACCCTTTCGGAAAACAACACTGCCCCGGCAGGCATGAGCCCTAATGGGGTCGTCAGGGAAGGTAGGGAATCCTAATAACGCTTCCATGATTAGAATTGAGCATGACTAAACAACCTCCATCCTTAGCTTTCACTGAAGAAGGTTCAACAATAGCCTAATCTGATAACTTACTTGGTCCGTACTAGTTATACTTAATGATATATCTGTTAGGAAAGTCCATTTATTCCGCGAATTAGGCTTTCTGGAGGTAAAGTTTTGCCTACTTTGTAGTAAAAGTATTTTACGCTTCTTTCAGGATTCAACTTCTTCCAGTAATTGATTCAAATGATAAGTTATATATGGAACTTACAGTTATCTTAGAGAGCTTGTCAATATGACGAGAAAAAAATATTTTGTGATTAGAAAAGGGTAGTCCTAATTCTACAAACGCTGTATTGCAATCATCAACTTGGTCATAAATGCAATGACGATGATCCCTATAACCTTAAAAAATGCAACTGCCTCATAAATGACTTTTATCTTAGTGTTATGAAGTTTTCAAAACATTTTCAAACTGTAAAAACACAATGAAGAATCTCATCAGATCAGTATAATAGGATATGTAAAATACATACATTATTTTGTAATATTATCTGAAAACTAAGTCCCTTAAGCAATAAATAATTACAGCCAGACAGCAAATAACGCAATATTAATATGGGATGTACGTAGGCCGCGACAGAGACGCGTCGCCTACAATAAGCTAAATCTTCAAATTATTAACACCCACTTGTAAACTGAAACCTTTAGACTAACGCACGTGATAACAAAAACCTCCAGAGTCATTATTCCTTAGAATATATTTGAATAGGATATTCAATATTAGGACTTATACCACAGACTATAACATAGTACTATGTATTTAAATGATATCAATTTGTGCCCTTTTACATAAATCCAAATTACCTTTAAATTTTTGAATTATTTTTTCGTTTTCAGAAAAGTGGATTTTAGCAATTCAAAAAATATTTCCGAATCAATGAAGGATTGGCAGGAATCTTTATTTATGTAAAAATCAAATATGTCGGTCTAAAAAGAGCATAAATTATATTTTATGTTGACTTTTGATTTTAAATTTATTTATACTCCATTATCAGTGGCGTTGTCCACGATATACTCGAACGTTATAAGCAGATGAATAGTTTACGAAACACCAAAGACAAGTTCTATTAATGGAAAAGATTAATCTCAAACCGACAAGCGATAAGTTTGTCTAAAACTGGTAGCCACTTTCATCGTCCATGACTCAAAGATAGAGGCAAACAAAAGCGAGATATACCCCATTACTGTTGTTATAAACTCATATTGTTTTATTAAATTGCGTTGATACCATGAATATCTGAGTCTGGGCGTTATTTCGAAATGTCAAGTCGGCTTGGTCTATTATTTTCACCCACGCGGCACGACTGAGAATGCCCGTGTGTGACTAAACCAGTTTCCCAGCTATGTTTAAACTTAAAACATTGTGTTTTTCCTCATAAATATACAATTTAGTTAAGTGAATATCGAGATTTTACTGTCGACTAGATATCAATGGTAACTTACAACGAAATATAGATACGGTTCTTATGTGCTTACCTTAAGGTTCATTTTGTACGGCATGAAAATCAAGGATGTAATAACTTGGGTCAGTTTTGGTACGTAACAATTTTTTTTTTCATTTCTATTGCAATTTTACATTGTACTGATTTATATGTTAAAAACTATTTTAGGTTATGGATATCGCTATATACGTTTATACAGAACTTGTACCCCATAATGTCGCAAATTCAATGGATGCGATCAAAACAAAATTACATCAGTTTTTCGCACTTTTTCTAATAATTTTATAAGTCCTAGTCACCGGATACAATTAATGCGTTCTAATTATCAATCTATTATTACAATTCCAACTGAAGTCTTCGATTAACTAAACCACCCTCCCCCCAATATACTAACCGAAGGAGTCTTTAGTATCTAAGTAAGGTTGGCAAAGATTTAGGATGCCTCCTTTAAATTCCTTCGCGTACAACTAACGATATTTCGGTATGTAGGAATGTCATTTGGAACGATTTGTTTTATTGTCATCTCTATCGATGACAAATCGTTATGTGAAGGTCTTTAGCTAAGGTTGTCTGATGCATTTCTTTAAACAGGTTGTTACATTTTCGTTTAGATGGCAACTACTAGTCTGTGTCACAGCGAGGATGTCAATACCATAGTATGTTTATGCAGTACTGGGCACATTTCGTGATATATACGTTTTCACAGATTGCGAAATATTGAATTGGTATGCTACTACTAAGTTTGTGCCTGACTGCTGGAGTTTAGAAAGAAACACGATGTCGCTCATAGTGTAGAGAGGGATTCCACTTTTTTTCGGTTCACTTGTTTTCGGTTGGGAAATAATCAAATGATTCTCCCACTTTGAGTTTAGCGAAAAGAAGTGTCAGACTTTTACCGACTAAAACCCGCTCATGTTTCCTCTGCCCTTTTGCTTACCGAGGCCGCGGAAACCCTTTCGGACAATCCCGCTGGCCCAGCAGGAATGAGACCTAAGATATCAACTGGATGTATAAAATCTCCATCCATATAAGAATCTCTATCTTCCGTAGTACCTACATTTTGATAATGGCTATTCGTAAAAATACTCACTCACTTTATTGGGTCCATAATAAACGTACATGTTAACAGATGGTATGTACTTGCTCAGAATAACTGCAATGTTGTCGAAATTTAATATTCATCTTTATCTTTAAGTTTCGTTACTGTCATCTCATTGTTTGTTTACTCAGCGGTTTTAATGTGTAGAGAATGAGCTTCTAGATACTTTTACTTGCGTGGTCGTCAGCGGTAAGAGTGGGTTACTATAATCAACCGAAATGTTTTCGGTATAAGGTGCATTCTATGTTGAACACTACTTGTAGTACAAAATATAAATGTATGGAGTTGCAAATATTATGACAGCCCCTTTTCTAGTTTACCGGTATTCATTTACCTTTATACTAGCTGTTGCCCGCGACTTCGTTCCCGTGGGTAGAAGATATAAGTTATGATTTATACCTTTTCACATTTTCCATTGTACCTATCTTCGCTCCTATTAGTCGCAGCGTGATGGTTTATAGCCTAAAGCCTTCCTCGATGAATGGTCTATTCAACACAAAAATATTTTTTCAATTTGGTCCAGTATTTCCTGAGATTAGCGCGTTCAAACAAACAAACAAACAAACTCTTCAGCTTTATATATTAGTATAGATAAATACTTTATGCTAAGATTTTCAATTCATCAATTCATTTTGTTGGTTTTCATTTAATCAATTACAAATATTATGTAAATATTATTGGTGTGCTTTTATCATCAAATTAAATTGGTATTATTTATCTCATATAATATGATGTATCAAAAAACAATATTATTATCAGGTATAATAAAAATGATTTATTACACATCAATTTCAATAAACCCTTTGTTGTCAAATATATCAGTACCATCTGTTATTTTGTAACATGTTAAAATAACTAAAACATTGTCACGACAGAGCCCCGATTCTGCTATGTACAATGGCCAATGAATGAATGGCAATTGGATTAAATTTAAAATTAATCCTATTCTCTTAAGCATTTTGACAATACAATAATTGGAAGTTAATTGTTTTGATCTAGATTGTGCCGTCCCGTACTGACTTTACAATTATTGTGTAAAAAAGTGCTTAAGAGAATACGAAAATTGTAATTTTAAGCAAAATTTCATTCATTCATCGGCCGTTGTAAATAGCAGAATTGGGGCCCAGTCTCATTATAATTATAACAATTTTCGAGCGAAGTATTGAATTAAATGCAGCTATTAATTCTGGCTACACTAACCCTGCAATGAATTGTTAATGCCTAGTGTCGCGTATTTGATCCTTTTTCACTGAATATTCATATTTATAATTGTTTTGTGCTACTGTTTGTTATTTACAGAAACATTTGTTATTTTTTTTAATGATGATTCAATTTTGAGTACTTGCAGTCAGGTTATTTTCGATTACCAGTATTTGCTAGATTAATGCCTATCTAGACCCATCAATATCAGCTGAGATACGAATGATTAAGCTACAAATGAAAAGAATATAACATTTACAAACAAGCAGTTAGGTTCAGAATCAGGATAAACATCACAATAAAAGGATCATGTAGATTTATATTTCGGCAGCAATATACATCTTCGATAATCCGAGTGGTGCAGTGGAAGTTTTTGCCAGCCAGTAAATCATAAGTTTGATTCCAATTCATGATAAGTGTTTTTCTAATACCTACACATGTTCAAAGTGACCAAATTATTCAGCCAGGTTCAAATAGGAGCATATATAACTAAAATTGTCTCTCGTTAAATCATTATTCATAATGTCAAGATTACGAATACAATTATAAGACTTTTAATTCCACAAATCTTTAATCGTAGTACAAAAAAGATTAACTTAATTAAGCGGAGCCTAACGTCAAAACATAATTAATACCATCCTAATATATTGGAAAAGCTAATTACATGTACCATTCATTACGTAAATAATAGTTCATTAAACACGTCAGTAGCGGCCGCATATCAGGCTGGTATAAATATTTTCCAAACACTAATGGGTTAGTCATTAGTTCATTCCACTCACCTTTTCCCCTCTATTGAGCGCTCATTGTCAACAAATCGCCCACCGTACTCGCAGGCTCAGGCACAACACTATGCATGTCGTCACTTCCTACAACACTTCATTCATAAAACCAAATCGACCATCGACTTAGTTTTTAACGTTGAACGCACTATTTTAATCTTAAAATTCGAACTAACAATTCAATACCCACTGTCACTGTTTTCGAAATTTGAACTCGTATAACGTTTTATTTTTTTACTTTTGAGTTTTTTTAGTAAGCGCGTGTGTGTCAGTCGGTGCGCGCGCGCGTTTGAGCACGCGCCGAAGCCTCCAAGAATCGCCCCCGCGATTTTTAGCGCGTGGGCGCGAGCCAGCCGGCCCCGAATTTGCGTAATAAATTTAAGCAATAAAACTACTTAATAATATGTACTATAAGTATATTCCTCACTAGCTTATCTTATATTGTAAGATGAAATCGAAACGACCGCCGTCAGCAGGGGACCGCATGAAAATGGCAAGCTTTCTTTATAAGCGTATGTTAGAATTTTAAATGAGTATCGAATAATGCATTCGACATAAAAAGCTATCGGCGTCTGCTAACAATATTATGTGAGCCGGTGCGTTGGGAAGCGACTTGTCGAGGAGTACCTTGTATGGAGAAACGGGTTCGTCTGCAGTCCCACACGTTCGACTTTTTGCCGTTCGGTGCAGGAAAGAGGTAGGGACGCCAAGGCCAGTGTAACTCGACCTCCCTCGTCCCTTAACCAAACATATAATGTTCGAGGTATCGCAGTAACAAAAGGAGTAGCAGGTGTCTGCTTGAATTGGTCGTTTTCCGCTAAGGAAGGAGCGTTGTACAGATCGTGTGCTTGCAAGCCACGTCCTGCCTTCAGCTTCATACATTCGTAATGAAATCGTCGAGTCGCTTCTGAGTCCTAATTAGACGTCTCCTATGGTGCCGCGAGAACGCCCAAGTAATGTTTCGGCATCCTAAATAGCTGGCATTTTGCTTAGTGAAACCTTTTTGCTGCGACTAAGATAATAAGCTGAACAAAACACTTTTGTAAAAGGACTGAGATCATCTGCCGCTTAGGACCAAGTATTTAAGATATCGCTATACATATAGGACTTAATCGTCCAGTTTAGGAGGTTAAATCATTACTTTTTGTATTAAAGGCCGTGTGTCACAAATATTTTGAATACTATTATTGAGTACAGTGTTTTTGCCGATAAATCATCTTAACCGTCTAATTTATGTTTCGGTCCTTCGTTCCGAAATCGAACCTTAAAAGGACCAAACTTTTGACTGTTGGCAATTTAAAACAACGTTCAAATTCAGCGATATCGGCATTTTTAAATGAACATATCCAAATGAATGAATGGCTACTAAATTGGGGCCTTATGTTGAAATCTGTGGGTGTACGCACGATACTTTCGGACGCCCACACGCTGTTATCCGGGGATTACTGATCGTTATACTGTTTTAACATAACTATATACGTTTGGACGGCAATCAAATAATATTTACAGTTCACCTAAATTCTTTGACTAGTCAATTCATAGAATACAATGAATGGACGACGAGGTCGGTCAATGGACATGTCATGTTCAATTGTTCTCTTGTTAGTGTGTATGTTGTAGTATAGACAACTGGAAGGCTAACAAATAAAACCTTTTTGAACACTTTTTGCTATGTGAATTCTTTTTTTTTTAAATTGGATAATGTTTTCAAACTTAGATTCATTTTGTGCTTCACAATTTAATCTTTGAAATGCACGAGTATGACTGTATATGTATTAATTAAGAAATTGTCAAGTGTGAGTAGGACTCGCGACGAAATAGGTTTAAAATTACAAAATTCATTTGAAATTTAACCTTTGCTTAACATCGCTTTTTATTGAATTTTTTTGTAATAGTGGCAACATAAAAACTAAACAAGTTCAACAACAAAAGTGCACATTCAATAAATTTAATTAAATAATCGAAACGACCAACAAATATTCTGAAACTGCAAACAATGATTTAACCAATTAGAAAACAATTTCCAATTTAAACAAAATTAATTCATTCTTCGGAAATGTAAATTTTTATCATCATTAACATTATCATAATCAAATTATTCACGGATGGGAAGACCTTTAAGGTACCGATAAAGATATAGTGATGTTCGTCGACGGATGAAATCAATCGATTTGTTAATGTCGTAGTGATGTTGAGTGGGTGTTTATAAATACCAAAGGTAATATTGTGTTGGAAATATTCGTAATAGTTGATTCTTTAGATGTAGGGTTGCCAGATCGCAAAACCTTAGCCAACATATAGCCGGACAGACGAACTAGTTTTGCCGGAGATTTTTGCAAAAAAAAGACATTAGCTCTATATTGTTTAAGATGTTTTGTAAACTAGTTACTAAAAATTACTATAAATTAGTTTAAAAAAAATAAGATATTTAGCTTCAATCAGGCAAGTATATCAAATTTGAGCTAATACTAAATTAAAAATATGAATTTAAGTGACCTTAAAAATATTAGACACAATTTTTTGTCCATAAGAAATATGAAGGTAAATTCCAGTAAACCGCTTAACCTTTTTTTAATAAAATTCAGTATGCTGATAGCTGCTTGCTCAGCTAAAAGTCTAAAAAGGACAGTCTGCTTTTTATGACAATAACCGACATTCGTGCGGGCGAAGTCTCGGGAAAAACTTGTCAGTAGATTTTTTTCGTCATTCTGTGTTTTTTGCATTTTTAGGGTTCCGTAACCAAACAGAAAAAGCCTAATCGCTCGGTCACCAGGCTGTACATCATGAACTGTGATAGATTAACAGTTAAAATTTACACATATGGTGTATTTCTCTTTCGCTGTAATAAAAAAATAAAATCGAGGTTATACAACGTTGGTGTCATAAATCTAAAGAGATAAATTACTACAGCCCTTTTTACGGAACTCTCAATATCGCGAATACGCCTCGCACTTGACCGGTTTTTTACACAATTTTATATCTTACTAGCCGATTTTTTTTTCTAGTTTTATTTATTTTTAATGCCACATTATAAAAAAAAATGAAAACAAAAAATTTCATCCAAAAAATAAAATATGTTTTTTTAGTGTGAGCAACCCTTAACAGTTAGGGGTATGAAAAATAGATGTTGGTCGATTCTCAGACCTACTGAATACGCATATAAAATCTGGTAAAAATCGGTTTAGCCGTTTCAGAGGAGTACGGTAACTAACATCGTGACACGGGAATTTTATATATTAGATTTACTACTCTCACCAAATGTGGAATCTAATTCAAATTATGACAGTGCTGATCTCTGATCATAATCAAAATTAAATTATACTTCTGATTATGCATCGATAATATATTTTAACGGCTCGTCAATAAATATAAAACCCAACGCTGACGATGAAATGCATAGCTTAACTGATAACTATTTTGTCACACGTTCTATATAGAAATATCACAAACACATTAATTATATAATTATGCTAATGGATGAATCAAATGAATCGCATTAAACTTAATTTAAAGACGGCCATTAAGGTTTTAAGAGGTGAGAAAGGGCTTTGATTTCGTGTTTGTCTTTAACTGTTGCTATTGTATTTCTTAATGAGGTTTTATTTTGCTTAGATAAGTTAATTTTTCTCGTTTTTTTTCATTGTTGTGTCACAAATAAGAAGATATAGATATGTACTTAAATACTGGTGTTATAATTTACAAAAACAATTATGAGCTGTCAATCAAAAATGTAGGAGTTCTTCAAGGCAATGTTCTTGGACCACTACTATTACATAAACTTACCGGTTTTCTTTTGTTTCACAGGTCACACAGCATCAGACGGTACGAAAGCATCTTTGTAACAAAGCCACAAGGTTGAATTTTGTCTGAACCACCAGCGATGACGTAGACCGTACCATAATACCCTTGAATCCATTCAGATAATTAAAGAATTTGTAAGTTTTCAGATCCTTTATTAATTACCTTCATATGCGTGTGTTGGAAACATATTTACCTGTTTCCAAGTTATTTTATACCTATGAACATAGGTATTTCTGAATGCCTGTCATCATTAATTTATTAACCTTATTATTATTAGTATATTGTAATATGTTTAGCGTACCGTGTTCAATGAGCTGTTGTGCGCCGTCAAATAATATCACTAATTAATTTACGAAAACAAGTTTATACAGGCATTCGCTTTTACTATTATGTCCATACAATGTAGCTCATATTTTAGTTTGACATATAAAAATAACACGTCAAATATTCAGATATTGTGAACTAATATTTTGGTAAACACGAAATAGATAATATTATGGTTTAAGCTCGAAACAAAATCGCATATTTAGAACAAACAAACTTTTTTTAAAGATCAAACGCATAACTGCAATTTATTCTTTAAATTTGCTTGCTGCTTTAATGCTTTTCTAAAAAATATCCAGTGCCTAATGATGGGGCTTTAATGTCAAACCAAGTAAAAGTTCGTAATTATTTTGGCATTCAAGTTAAGAATAGAATTAAACGTTTAAAATGCAAAAAGACGTAATTAACAAACTTTAGACACCTATTTGTAAACAAGAACCAATATCGGGCAAACAAACAATCAATATGTCTTATCCACTAAATAAGACAAATTGAGATGGAATTGAGGAAAAGAACATTACAACTTCCGAAAAATCCTAAAAATACCACCGCCTCATAAAGTTCAATCGGTATAATGCCTATCTCCCAAAATTATATTAGTCTTGCGTTTAGAGGTGCTGGGAACTGGAAAAAAGCTGTAAGAGTGTGTGACACCAGTGTTCATTTAGTCTTTTTTTTAGCAATTTTGGATTTTAGTAAGAATAACGTTTCAAAATAATCTTGCCTATATACGCTATATACTTAGTCATTATTAGTCATTCATTAAATAAATTATGATATAGACTTGCGTAGGTCAAGCAAAGTCCATCGATATAGATAAATTGGTAATTATTATCTAAACGGATATACACCTACTCCGCAGTTCGGGAAATTTTCTGGAATCACCAAGAATTTGTGAATGGTTTAAAAGTAAGACCGTGGATTCCTATCTGATCCACAAACCAATACAAAAATTGTCCATAAAATATACATGCTTGCACTTAATGATGAACAATGGCAAACGCTACGGGTATAACTCAAGACCAAAGCCCTAGAATAATTTTAGATTCACTTAAAACGCACCATATTCTTCAAATAAAAGTAATCTTATCTAACCTTCAAGTTCTACCACCTACATACTTACTTTTCTTAAGCAGAGCGCAAAGGATCAAATTATTAGAAGCCAAAACTCCCTTAGTTCCTATTTTCCTAATAGAATTACAGAACACACACACAAATATAGGGTAACATAAACGTTGTTCGACAAATAGGGAAAGAGACTATAAAGTAAACAAAGCCAGTGTATTTATGTAGTATTAGAATGTTTGCAAATGGCTTCGGTCGCCGGTTCTATTTCCCGGTTCCCGAGAGTGCCTTTTTTTCTGTGAAAAAAGGCCGATTGTCCCACTTTTATAGTTCTATGGAGGTTGTTTACTGAGTATATTTAATCCAAATCTGTTTTGCAATTAAGAAATGCTAGATTGAGGAATTTAGGAGTTATTTTTTATTTTGTGCTCTAACTTTTGAGGTTGGATACGAATGGGGTCAATATAAATCGTAGCTTTACAGTTGGATGTCAACTCTATAACCGGATATATAATGCGAATGACAGTCTCTAAAAACTCCAAAATTTTAGAAAAAAGTAAAAAAAATAAGCAGCCAGCCTAGGTGTGAATCAATCTGTCTTCATCTTAAAAAAAAGTTCGGCTATGAATCACAAAATTAAAAAATAAGGCTGACAAATCCTGACCACGTTCATGTATCAATACATAACCATAACTCAACAAACAAAAGTGAAACGGAAATAATTCAAAGCTCTTCACGTGATGAATCAATTCAAAACTTGAACAATAGCTACCTATTAAACATTGTGTACTGTTTGACTCCGTGACTCACAATTGCATTTATTGACAAAGCTCCGACATCTGGCCTCCGTCAGATCAGTCCAATTAAGTATCAACATGCAAATTTAGAGAACGACAAAAACAAGCGAATTTAAACTCTGCTGTTAAGACTTAAAGTTTGTTATAACTGCAAACGAATGCATTTCTGGATTGCGAATCTCTTCCCTCATTTTGATGCCAATTTGCAATATGAAAATGTTATCGTGAGTTATTAGTCGGTTGTTTCTGTTTTGCATAGTTTTTGCTTGCTGTACGTGGATTGATTCGTAGAAAGGCCGACTGTTTATAGATAGCATTGATCGTTTCGAGGAAGTGTTAGTTGATCTTCCTTTAGTGTGCTAATTGAAACATTAAGTTAGTCTAGTCAGCGGTATTGTCGATAACAAATCGTTTGATGCAGTATTCTTGCTTGTTTAATCAACGTCACCGATGTATCTCTTATTTTCTTCATATTTCTATTAACTTTATAAACTGTTTCATTTCCAAATTTATCGTAGTTTTGATTTAAGTGAAGTAGTTATCAAGTTACCATATCCATAGCGTTTTTACCGGCTTACTATTAACCACTTTTATCAATTGCAAATCGTATCTTCCTGTGCGGCCAACTCTATTCTTCCTAACTTTTTACTGGACGCTCACTGTCAATACAATTATTTTAAAAATATGGAATACCTAAGTGATTAGGATAGTCGGCAATTGTATAAAGCGGAATTGAGGCCCTTATTACCTATCAATTCTCAAATGAGTAAAAATCTATTGATATTTGCGTCAGTAACTAACAAACTCCAAGAAAAGATAAAAGAATAGTAAACGTACCTAAATTAAATGAACGAATCATTCATAAAATAATTGATCTCTAAAATTTGTGTAAGGTCAGAAGCTTAATAACTAGAGAAAAAGGTTCAGAAAGTCCAGAAATTAACTGATATCTGATCATATCTAGTTATCTTATATTGAAGAAAATTATGAAGAAGACCTTGATATAAATATCAACTAATCAAAAGAAAATAGTAAAACAAAGCCTATAGTCAAATCACGCATCAAAAAACAGGAAAGCAAACAAAAGAAGTACGATAAAATAGAATCACTATCGCTATAAAAGGCAATAATTTGTTCACACGTCATCGGTTCTTGAACCCGCCAATATTCTAACATAAATATTATAGTACTGATATGCCATTTTCCGTAAATTTAATTGCGAAATATTTACTGAATCATCAGTTTGTACATCTGGTGATTTCGTTGTTGTTTTATGTTGAATTTACGCCGTTTCTTTTCCCGCTAAAAGAGTACAGGAAGTGGTTAAGGGGTCAAATATATTATATGTTATCAATTGTATTTTGATGTTCCAAAAATGTTACGTAATAGCCTGGCTAGAATAAGGGGTTTTTGATTGTGTTTTGTTATTTCTGTGAATGATGACAACTGAGGAATTGATTTGTCTAAATCAAGTGTTTGAATATAAAGGAGTCATTGGTTAGGTTAAAGATAAGACTGTCCACGGCATAGTACATTCGCAATCACGGATCCTTGATTGCGAACATATACCAGGGATGGCCAGACAGGAACGAATTTTCTGTCGAAACTCTCCCTACTCATAAAACAAACTATATTTAGCCGGAAAAACCCTCATGGACTTTCTCCACCCTGGGAAAGGCAAATAAAAAGCCAGACTCT
Source organism: Trichoplusia ni (assembly GCF_003590095.1). Lineage (NCBI taxonomy): Eukaryota > Metazoa > Arthropoda > Insecta > Lepidoptera > Noctuidae > Trichoplusia > Trichoplusia ni. The sequence goes on along the minus strand of NC_039489.1, from coordinate 7,875,491 downwards.
TACCGGAGTGTTTTCCCCTTTCCTTGTGAGCGCAAAGAATATAGTGGTACTCCCAAACAAAAAAAAAATGTGGAACTCTTCAAGATTTTGCGTGTCATCTTTTCACAGGAGCCATGACATCTTCTCTGCATCGTTCCAATTTTAGTATCTGTACTCCTGAAGGAAGTCCAATATCAAGTGACCCATGTCCTAATTTTATTTGAACCTAAATACCGTAAATCAGTTTCAAAATTGTTAAATTCTATAATTGCTAGGTACTTAAAAATTAGATTCGGTAACTTTTGAAACTTTCAAGCTATTACAAAGAGGAAAGTTATGATGGTTGGGTGTTAAAATGATTGCTACCTATTACACCGTAATTAATTAATGGATTTTATTAGATGTATTAGAGGATATCTCTTCTAAAGCCGATAATAAAACGTATCGGCGAAAAAAAAAAACGAAATCTATTTGCGTTACAATGCGAGCTGTCTGGTCTATTCAAAAGGATTTTTGGGAAATGAGACATTATTGACGGATGGCACAGGAATATCTGTAGCATAGATGTAAAAAATACAAACATGAAATATACCCATAGCTTGATTGAATACTTTATTTATATAATCCGCCTTATTTTGCAAGTATGACAGAAATCATATAAAAGGATTAAGACATATCACATTGTGTCGATTAGCTGAAATCTGATGCGGATAAATAATACCTACTAATGTTTCTAACACAAGAACGCAACGTTAAATGCAATTTTCGTGAGGACATAAATTCGCTGAATATTCCTAAACACAACAAAAACCTGCAAAAGCAAATCGAAATATGAACCGGACCTCTAAATCTAAATCCAGTGACAAGCATATCACGAGGATTGTTTATTAAACAACGGGACCCTACGTTCTAGAATTGCTTCTAACATACGGGACCCGAAACTACGGACAAGCGGTAGGTAACTCGATCCCTTATATCCGTCCCGTGTCCCTCGTTCAACCGCACGATTTGCATCGTACATTATTTTACAACAAATTATAATTAATACGTCCACATTGAACAGTTCCGTGGCATCGATAACTTCGATAATATTGTTTGTCGACCCCACACTTTGACCCTACGATAAGATGTCTTAGTGTCGTGTTATTTGGTGTTCGGCCGGCGAATCGGATGGTTCAATATGGATCTATGATGTGCAACATGTTTCTGTGTGTGATTTTTCTGTGTCTGTGCGTAACAGGATCGGTTTACGGATCGCCAAGTAAGTGGATCTTATGTAGGGTTGCCAACTATACTGTTTTAAACAGTATTATACTGTTTTTCACTAAATTATACTTTTTACTGTTTTACAAAAAAAAAGTATACAAAAATACTGTTTTCAGCATCGAAGCAGACGCTCAAAAATTTTTTTTGTCAGACAGAGGGCGCTCACTGCGCGCTCACTGCTGCAGCTAAAAACAAATCAAATCACACTAAGTTTCTGAACGAATCTGTCACTGTCAGTGTGCCTACTGTCACTGTCAGTGACAAATATTCAAGACTGTCAGTGTCATGTCATTCGTGTATGTTACAATTACTACTACGTTAAGTTCGTTATCAATATTTAACCGTTTTTTTGTGTGGAGTGAACCCTGTAGTGATAAGCTTAGTGTACAAAAGATGGAAAGTGATAGTGACACTACTCCTACAACGCCAAGAAAGAAAGCCAAACTATCGAAGGTAAAGCAAAAATATAAGCACGAATGGGAATGCCAATATGACTGGTTAACGAGTGATCCACTGTGCGAATATAATGCTAAATGCAAAATGTGTGCTTTAACATTTACAATTTCTCACGCAGGTGTTGGGCAGGTTCGGAACTTTCGTTTGCATCTTGCTTGATTTCCACTTATCAATTTTTGCTTAAATAATAAGATATTTTAGGTAACTATTTTACTATATTTCGTTTCCGTTTTTTTAGGTTAAACAACACTTGACCAGCAAAAAACACCAAGCAAAAATGGAAATGAGAAAATCTAGTGGATTGTTACAAAAGTTTTTTCCTAAAACTTCTGCTTCTACATCAGGCTTGTCTTCTAATGAAGATACCAAGTTAGCAGCGGCTGAGTTAGCGATGACATACCATACTGTCAAGCATAATTTATCATACAATAGCCAGGACTGTAGTATCAAATTAAATAAGATTATCTATGTTGATTCCAAAACAGCCACTAACTTACGATTGGCTAGGACAAAAATGGAGGCATTAGTGACCGAAGTTCTTGGCCCACATTCCTTGCAGTCTGTTATTGATCAGTTAAATAAAGACAATGTATTTTACTGTCTGCAAACTGATGCCTCCAATAAAAAAATATTAAATTGTTTCCTCTGGTAGTTCAATATTTTACCCCTAAAAGTGGAATACAACAAAAATTAATTGATTTTTATGAAAATCCAGATGAATCTGCCAATGGTATGTTTTCAGCAATTAAAAACTCCTTAGAGTCTTTGGAACTTCCTTTCAGTCAAATATCTGGTTTTAGCGCTGACAATACTAATGCAAATTTTGGACATAATCATTCATTATATACAAACATTTTAGAGGTTATTCCAGATTTAATAAAAGGAAATTGTCATGCCCATATTGTACACAATTCAGTGAAACATGCTATGAATTGTTTAAATTATGACATTGAGAACATTATATTAAAAATCTATAGCCATTTTTCTGTGTCAGCATGCAGAAGAGAAGAATTAAAAAGATTTGTAGCACTTGCTGAAGGAGAGTTTCATGAAATAAAACGACACATAGGAACTCGTTGGCTGTCACTTTTACCAGCGATTGATACAATTTTGCTTAATTGGATACCAATTTGTAATTACTTTGTTGATTTGGATGTTGACTGTCCAATGGTTATTCAAAATTTATTAATGTTAGATGATAATGTTAAAAATAAAGTTATTTATAGTTACCTTCTGTATGCTAGTCATATATTAAATGTTTTCAATAAAACAATTAAGAAATTAGAAGGAAATGATGTAACAATTTTAGATGTTTATAACACTATGACTGGTTTAAAGACTGAGCTAATTCAAAGAAAAAATGATAATTATTTTGGCCATGAAACAAAAAAAGTTTTAAATACCATTAGAGAGTCTTCCCAAGAAGTTTTTAATAGAACTATTAATAACTTTATACTTTTTATTGAAAAGGCTAATTTGTATTTAGAGAAATGGTTCGATTTCAGTCAGACTAATTGGCTTTCTTTAATTAGCTGTTTGTCATTGAAGTCTGCAGTGACATTTGATCATTTTGAGAAAATTATAGATAATCTAAATTTATATAGACTCAATATTGGTATGGATGATTTATATTCAGAATTAACAAATTTTAAAGTAATTTATGAGAAAATATCAGAAGACAAAAATTTTACTGAAATGAGTACTGGCCAAAAATGGAGCCATTTATTAGTTAACACTGCAGAAGAATTTAAAAACATTACAAAAATAGTCTCATATCTACTTTCTGTTCCCGCCACCTCAGCATTTACTGAAAGAGTTTTTTCAGTAATGAATGCTAAGTGGCGGGATGATAGAAACAGAGCATCCATCAAATTAATAAAAAACGAGCTCCTCATTTATTTTAACTTTGATATAAATTGTGATGAGGCATATGAAATTTTTAAAAAAGATTGTGAATTAATACGTTGTGCGAGAAGCTCAAAAAAATATGTATTTAAAGCAATAAATAAATAAAATACTGTTCGTTTTTCTAAAATACTGTTTGATAATCTTCATAGACCTGAATATACTTTTTTTCTTGTAAAAAAAGTTGGCAACCCTAATCTTATGCCTCTAAGGATTTGCGTTTTAGCATCTCTGTTCGTTATCTTGTCTGTCATGATTAGTTCTAACTCCAAGATTGGTTATAATGCTATAGTATATAGCTGCCTATAACAAACGTGTCCTTCTAAATTGAAGATCTGAGAATCTGAGACCAAGTTAATTTTGTCATTCAGTTATCGTCCAATCATAACGTAATTAATTCTTGATCTTTTGTAGTTTTTCCTACTGTTGCGGCGGTATTTAAGCCGTAGATATATTGATGTACCCACACAGCATCTCATACGCGTCATAGATCCTTTTGTAAATGAGAGCTAATTGCGATCTTCAAGTTTAAGTGGTTAACCTGCCGGTAGTAATCTAAGAACGTTAGGCTACCCAGATCCACGCATAAATCTAGTCATAATAGCTACAGTGTCAAAGTAAACTATATTATTACATAATTCAATCAAAGATTCTCGCAGTCTCTGTGACGATAGACTACCTATAGAAATTCTAATCAAGCTCTTTCGTAAGAACTGTCTTTAAGTACCCGCATATAGATTTACTTATTTCATGGATAGATTATTTCTTAGATTTCATGGATAGACGAGTGAAAAGGGACCCCCAGACACAAGGATGATTGAGTTGAAAAATGGTGGTATAGTTAATGACTAATCCGCTGCATTGATTTAAGTGTTGCCTCCCAAAGAGGTTGCGAGATGACGACTCAAAACTTGGTGAACTTACTTATGTATTTATTTAATAGTTACAACACAGAATACAAAACCTTATGAAAGAGGTGTACAAAGCACCGCTTATTTCTTTAAGAAATCAGACCTGCGAAAGAATAGAAAAATAGACAATACAAGCATCAAAAAGGCGAATATGACAAATACCATTTTTAACGAAAGAAGAAAATGAACACATTATTACTATGAAATATTCCAAATACATAAATGTATGTGATAATACTGACAGATTGTACCTACTTAGCTCTAACATCTTTCTAGCCTTGACTTGCGGTCAACATCAACCTACATAAACAGTTCAGTCAACAAAGACACAGACTATTTATCTTCAGATCAACTGGAAGTCTGGAACTGATTCCACAACTTCGAAATTAATTTATCTTAGAACCACAACATGGAAACGCTGCTTAAAAGTTGCGATAAACAAAACTTCTCTTTAAAATTTGATACTTGATTGTTCATATGATTTAATTAATTCGTCAGGATATAATATGCAAAGACAATATTTGCTGGAAGAAAACCCACTATTGGGTTAAGCTCGCCTTTTGTATACTTTTCCAGGTATTTTTCTTTATTAAATATTAATTAAAATAAAATTATATTAACAATATTTTAGAACTCGCTACTATCTTAGATAGATTGCTTTCAGAAAGTATTAATTTCAATCTTTATTAACGATACATTTCAACAATTTTCCTAAGATCTAGTACAACTTTAGACCCTCCACAAAATTAACAAGACTAGGAAGATGTGACGTCATAAGAACATCGGATGACGTGTGAACATGGTGCACGACCTTCACATTGCAACATTGAACTAACCTAACCTAACCTCCGATCTTAACAGCTACTTAAACCCAACAATTGAATAACAATAGTCTACTTAAACTACCCAAAACAGTTGCGAGTGAAATGTCACGTCATTCTATACGTGTAGATGAGTTCAATCAACTAAATTGATCTGTTAGCTCGCTGTTCCGTTCGGCGTGACATGTTTTATTGCGGGGCATTCCTGCCTTGTTTCTGACATTGTTTGACGGTCACGAACAAATTGTTTGCAGACGGATACTTGGTTTGGGGATATGTCTTTGAGGTATAACTGTCGTATCCAAGTCTCATCTTCTCGTATCATTGTGTTTTTTGCTAAACGTTGTTTTTGCAATAACTTCTAACCGTTTTGCGTTATACTTATTTATTAACGCGCTTAATATGAACAATACGATGGTGTAAATAAAAATAATCAAAATGCCATGAGTTGCTATTGTGCATTTGAAAGCAAAATAGGGCTGACACCTTGTAAAAAATATTAAAATTCTGTTGCTGACTGTACGAAACACTATCCAGATTTCAGTCCTTTCAGAGAATGTACTGGAACATATTATTTTTTAATTTAAAATTCTGGTTATGTGTCAAAAGATGCTTCATAAGAAATTATATTAAAATTAAGTTTCCTAGAAAATTAAAACCTGATTAAGAGCGTCAATTATAAACCTACTTATTTTTTTTCTTTTAAACATTGTGTCAGATATATTTAAGTTCTAGGTTTATCTACTATCATATTATACTTATTTTTAACCTATTCTTGTTCGCCCTTTCCATGCACGTTGGACCAAAGCGAAGACTAAGCGCGGAAAAGGGAACCCACCACCAAGTTACCAAGTATTCCTATTCATTCCCAAACAAAGTCATAATATCTCAAAGTCAAAGCCTTAAATAACACTCACTGACACCTCATATAGAATAGTACTGTGATTGTACTACGCCAAGGCAACTATGCAGAATGCCCATCTCTCCACTGACTGACCTATAAGGAAAGCCAAGGACCGCTTAAATTTACTATATTTTATCTACTCGGCTAAATCTGTGCGAATCATCTCTTGATTTATTATGCGTCATAAATTATGACCAAGGATACGCGGTATCCTTCGTGTATTGTCAACTTTTGCTTGAAAGATAAGAAGGTTCAAGGTGGTCTAAGTATTTTCCTTAAACGAAATAGGTTTTGTTCCATAAAGGTTCCATAGCTCCTCAGATATTATTTCGATCATTTTTTCGATTTTCAATCTAGCGTATCGTAAATATCTGTATATGTCTATCCGGTCTGCGGTTTAGCCCTTCATTGAAAAATTGCCGCATTTTCATCGTTCAATTTCACGCAAAAGGACTTCCTTATTAAAATGTATCATGATCCAATTACTTAAAGGTCCAATTTATATTGTGAAGACAATAACATAGAAACTTAAAATACAGCGATAAGAATGAGCTAAATACGTCCACAGTTAGACGTCAACACGTGTTTACGCTTGTTTAATTGTGTCTCAATGAGGATGTCTAATAGGCACATTATAATAAATATTGAATGGGCCGGCTCTCGCGATAACTGTTTGACTTGTGACTTCTTATTATGTCTTTAATGAAGGATGCTTAATTACTGGTATCGCTTTTACAATTTGTCATTGATTTATGTAAGACATTTTGCTACTTATGAGAAAATAAATGTGTTTAAATAATTGTGTACTTAGTAACTTGTAGGCCTGCAATAGATATTCTGTTCTAACGAATAGTCTTCCACTCTGAGAAATAAGAACTAATTAGAAGTTTAGGTAAAGCGGTCTACAATCATTAGTACCTTAAAAAACCTTTTTTTTCTTCCCGCTTCACATTTTTAATGTCATCAGAACCAAAAAAAAACGTAAAATGGAACGTATCTTAACTGTCATGTAGAAATGACATACGTAACGTTCACATGCTTTTTACAAACAAACAATGTTGGTAAACAAACCGAACCATATCTGATTTTTTCTTAAGAGACAGTTAATTATTCGACATTACTAATTTCAGATTCACTAAAGGATCCGTATATTTGTGGGCCACCGTCATGTGCACGTAAGTAGCATTACAAAAAGTGACATATACAATTGAAAACTTTTTAAATTAACTTTTTCTTTATTATTTTTTTTCAGCATCGGATAAGTTTAAGTATTTATTAGACGTAATCTACCATTATGAGTACAAAGTCAATGTGGAGACATACTTTGCTGGCTCTAGTAACAATCGATCTACTTTGGACGTCCGAACTATCGTAAGTAGTTTAATAATTGATTTGTGTTGTTCATTAAATATGTGATTTTTATTTATTTTACTATCTATGAAGATATATGGTACATCTTATGAACTAAAATTGCCCCACGAAACTGTAAAAACTGTTTGACTGTAACACAGTTTGTACTGTTTTTTCTTAGATTATTTAATTACTTGGAATTCTAATAAAGTATTTTAAAAACTCTAAACTCTAAAGTATGTCAGTAAAAACATCCTGCCACAAAGGTATATGCTGCCCTTTTTATACCAATACTATACATTAATTGCACAATTTAAATCTACAAGACATAGACTAGCATTGCTTTAGCGGCAGTACCCTTTATTTTAAATTGGCTAAAAATAATTTGGATAAGGTTAGCTCACCACGAAAAATCTTTTTTTACAGGCAAAGGTTCAATTCATAAGTCCATGTGAAGGGTTTCTGCAGCTGACAGATGTCACACTAGTGGATCAAGATGAGAACTATCCCGTGGAAAGGGCCGAGAAGTTCATACATGCAGTCTCCTTGTTTGATCTTAGGTTTGTTTCTTTGTCTATAGAACTGGAGCTATGTAGTAAGTCCAAGCACAGGCTTAGAATACTTCATACAACTAAGATTCATGTCTTGAATTTTAATCATAGAATTAGGTCAAATGAGCAAGTCTTTTTAAATTCAACCATCGTCAAGCATGATGCTTCAGACCACTTTAGTTCATTGATCAGACCTGTTTCTTTTGTGTCTTTATAAGCTTTTATTTAGTAAGGAAATCGTAATTCAATGTGTCAATAAAATTGTATTTATGAAGATATTCTCTATGCTATCCTATATGAAGTTCCATTTTAATTTATTAATTAGGTCTAATTGCAAGGACAATAGAGTTTAAAATGAATTTTCCTCCTAGTGTTTATCTATAATCCAATCACAGATTCGCCTTCCATGATGGTATCATATCAGAGATATGTCCGGAAGGAGAGGAACCTGACTGGGTGCTCAACTTCAAGAGAGCAATACTGGCTCTCTTTCAGAACTCCATGAAAAGATTTGATATTAACTTCAAAGGTGTTGAGGTATTTATGTTTTCCTATATTGTCCATCATAAAAATAATTACTAAGATTGCACTGAAATTTTTTGTTGCTTTCTTTACCATAGCTAAAAGTGCTTATTCCGTCAGACAGATGTTGGATACGCATTTTCTTGCGTAAACAATAAATGAATGGGATACATTGATTTAAAATCGTTAGTGACGTCACTTACCAGTAAGCTGTTTACTAGCTAGTGATGTTACTAGACCCCACTACCATACATTTCATAAGAGATTTTAAACTTTGTAACCTTTTAATGATTTGATTTATCGAAAAATACGTATTCAATATTTTAGACAAATATCCTGATTGATACTGTCAAAATATTTCTGCTTGATTACAAAGACCATGAATTTATGTCCACAGCAAGACATCCACGGCACTTGCAGTGTGGACTACGCGGTGCGAGAGCAGGAGAACACCAGTCTGATACTGGTGAAGACTCGCGACCTCTCGCAATGCAGAAACAGATACAAGTACATGTCGATACTGCAGACTGTCCGCTATGACTTCCAGAGTGTGAGTATTTGTGGCTGTTATTGTTATTGTTAAACATTGTCTACTTAAGTGTGCCCTTTTTTTCGATGGGAATCATCAAATAACTTCTTCCATTTCTGGTTTAGATGATAGGACCGACGGACTTCTACTGACTAAAACCCACCTATCTTCCTTCTTTTGCCTTTTGTGTACACAATCACAGGGCCACAGTAAACCTTTCCTTGGATTTTTATTATCTCTTTCCTGGTGGTATTGCATGAAACAATAGTGCGACAATTGCACTTAATAAGCTGTGAAGGAGCCCTTCCTTCACAGCTTATTAAGTGCATATCTGTCCATTGCATTTTAATTTTTAATACGTGCTAGATAGTGGCGAATTTTCAACATATTTTATTTTGAACTTGTCGTAAATTAACGCAAATAGTTGAAACCTTTTTAAGGCACCTAATCAGTTGTAAATAAGTGGTTATAATTAGTCCGTTATATCTTAGTAAGCAAGCATGTTAAAATACACAAAACTATTTTGGAAACCTACCTTGACCTACCTTAACAAAATTGTAAAAATAAACTCTCACATTCGTTCCAGAAATTCCAAACATGGCCGGTACTAAAATCAGAGAGCAAGTGCCGCATTACGGTAGACCATCACATCTACAAAGCGGTGAACTGCCGAGAGCGACATCTGTTCGAACCATTCTCTGGCAAGAACTCTGGAGCCATGACCACTGTGATACAAGATCTGGTGTTGTTGAGAGAGGTTAATAAAACCGATACTGAAGTTATTGAGTCGCAGCCGAAAGGTAAGATATATGACGTACTTTTTTGAAGTCTCTGCTCAAATAATTATGCACTTTATGTCTGTCTATATAAAGTATGTTGTCGAATGTCCTTTTTAGAGCCGTATTTGCTGTCTCTGCTCAAATAATTATGCACTTTACGCCGATCAATTTAAAGTATGTTTTCGAATGTTCATGGAACAATGAGCAACTTTAGAGGAGCGTAATATTACAAAAAGTGCCTCGTTTTTTATACGTTGTGGTCATCTTCCAGTCTAACGTGATGCAGCTACTTACCCACGCAATATCGAATATGAATTTTGTGTCCACAGCAACAAAGTTTAAAATTGAGTTTCAAAAACAACTGTTCAGATGCTCTGCCGATCTACTGCTCCTGTTCTGTTAATGAAGGATATCAGAGTAAAAAACTATTTCATTTTTAAATTTATTTAGATTTCGTTAAATCTGGTTATCGCCCTGAATAAAAGTATCTTTATGATACTTGATCCCAATCTTGAGTTTAATTTTATCATATGTATTTCAGCTTGGGCAGTGATACCCAGACGATCAAACTTGTTGCATCATCATCTTGTCTACGTGGGTGACGACACCGGCGGTCTTAAATCGGCTAGGGATGTACTCAAGTTGCTCTGCATGTAAGTACATTGTGATATTACAACAACTCCAAAGTTACTTATGTAAATACTAGCTGTTGCCCGCGACTTCGTCCACGTGGTTAGAAGATATAAGTTATAATTTATACCTGCCTTCTATCTATCTATCTGCCTTCTATCTTGTAGGATTCAGTCAGCGTTTGCAATGTAAGCGCAAAAAATGTGTTTTTTTACGACCTCACATTAGAAACCTCAAAAATTGTAGCCTATGTGTTATTCTGATGCATAAGCTATATTGTGCTAAAGTTTCATTCAAATCCATTCAGTAGTTTTTACGTGAAAGAGTAACAAACATCCATACATCCATACTTACAAACTTTCGTCTTTATAATAGTAGTAGGATGTGTGTGAAAGTGTTCTTCTTTATCTAGTCAACCCCTAGTTCTATACATAACTACTATACGTTTTCTCTTCAAATTAATTTACAGAACCAATTCGTATTAATCCAGATACGTTTATTACACGTTTTCTTAACAGACAGAGAACTTAGCAAGTGGTGAAGATTTGGCTACACAGGGTGTTGTCTATTAAGATCTTCAAAAAGACCCACACGGCACACCCCGACTTAATCAATTTTGATCCGTCTATATCTATGCATCTCAATTATGTCCATGACTGTAGGGTAAAAGACACAACAGCGGAGAACCAGCACACGTCCAACGTGGACCAGAACATGGACAGCGGGTCGACAGTGGGCCTGTGGGGCCGCCTGGTGCGCGCGGCGCGGCCGCTGCACTTCCCCGCGCTGTCGCAGCTGCTGGCGCGAGCGCCCAGCATCTGCAAGTCTGCTACGTAAGTTTCTGGGTGATGTTGTGGAAGGGTAAATTGTAACGTAACTTAACGCCATACAAGATAATTTTGTCTGGTTTCTCTTTCTTTCATTGTCGGAAAGCAAACTTTTTGTTCTTTATTTAGCTTGAGTTATCAGTTCTATCGAGCGTTCCGTGATTGTTTTTTTTATTTGAAGATCTCCAGAGAAGTTTCCATAACGTTCAAAAGATTTTTAGGCAGAATAAAATATATTTTTTTCTAACTAATTTGATCCTTGACGCTCCGCTTGCGGGTGCGATCACAATGAGTTTGGGTTGGTTATCTATACCACAAAGTCAACTCGGCGCAATGAATAAAACGGTGTGGATTGCACGAAGTGGAGTGCCATCAAATCCGATAGAAATCTATTTTCTTTTGTTCGCGGTAGTCTGCGAAAGCACTCCATCGCTTTCCCCGGAGAAGAATTAATAAAAGCGGTTATATTATACCAATTTAATTAGCCAGAAAGTAACTTTATAGAATTTACTCTTGTATTCCACCATAATTGATCAATTTCTCATTCAACCTACAGCAAACACATCCTAGACGCTCTACCCTACATCGCCAGCCCCGGTTCGGTGGAGCTGATCAAAGACATGCTCATGAAGGAGGACGTCGACCAGGAGACCAGGCACGAGTGGCTCATGTCCATGGCTATGATACCTAGGTAAACATAATTTAATAAATATATTGTATGTTTTATTAGGTTAAATCTCTGAAATAACTGTACCAATATTTGAATGCTGTCAAATTTACAGGATATGTAAAACAAAAAATGCAGTAATTTTATTTTTACAATGACTCCCTTGAAGGATTTTTTTTCCATTTTGTGTGTACATAAATAATAAATAAGGATGATTCGTTATTAAATGATGAAACGGTTTACTAACGTCTATTTATAGAGTTTGTCTGACTGGTTTTGGACCTAAACCGAGTCCTTAATCATGAGCTGATTCAGAAACTCGCCATGAATACGCATTATTAAATATATGGCGGTACTTGCTAAAAAAGCAGTTTATTTCTAACTATATCTTTCTTATTCACAAATTTTGAAACATTTTCGCCCAAACGTTTTGTTGCAGACCAAAGCTCTTGATGCTGGACAGCATGCTCGAGTTACTTCAAAAACAAAAGAACGACAAAGTGATTAGTTTCACTGTGTCTTCTATGGTACACTCATATTGCAAGCATAGTGGGAAGGAATGTAAGTATACAGATATTTTTTGTTATATTGAAGTACATAGTTATTTTTTACTCTTATTACTTAATTTGTTGTGTCGCCTTGATTTACTTCAATAAATTTAGTTAATTCGTTGTTAAGACAACTTTAAAGCAGAAGCAGTCAGTATTAATAAAGAAAAGTTATTTTAATTAAATGATTTGAAAATCCTTTTGCCTTGCAGTTACTACTTGAAAATTACGACTAATAGTTCTGTAATAGTGAATAATATTGACTTTGGACTTACTTTAAAATAACTTGCGTTTTCTGCCACTTTTAAAGGTTCCGTAACCAAGTACTCCAAGAAAAGAGGTTTATATTCTTCTCATTTTTGCAGTACGTGAATGCTGCGAAGAAGAAACACCAAGAGCGATTTTAGAAGAGTTCCAAACTATTGTGAAGGACATTTCAAGTAAAGGAGTTATTAAGACAAGGGAGGACAGGAATAATGTAAGATTTTTATTAATCATATCAGCAAGTTAGTCCTAAAATTCAAGCTCAACCACAAGAGCACTTAAAATCAGAATTTGTAGTGACGTCATACTTTGAAAAACAAATGCAATAAAACTTTTTTATAGAAGGACCTTATTTGACGGAGCAATAAAAAATAGCACTCTCGGTTGGTCAGTGACATCGGAAGCTTACTTGATTAAGTGATTAATGCCTCTAGCCAGAACTTACAGATTTGAATCCTGCCTAAGGTTTTAATTCGTCCAAATACATACCTACCATTTTTATAAATATTTGTTGTTACTGAAGTTCGAAAACTCTTCTCAAACAAATAAAGTCACGAAATAAAAAGTATTCACCTTCGAATATCATGCTGTCCTTTTCATCTGATATAACAATGACAATGACAACAACAGTCGACCTTTTCTAAACGTCATTATTGAATACTGGCTGTTAACATTCACAGATTATAATAGCAATCAAAGCGTTGGGCAACATCGGAGGTTTCAAACAAGACTTCGCTGATATACTGATCAACATTATCGGCGACAGTTACGCGCCCGTACCCGTTAGACTGTCCGCTGTGGATGCCTTTAGACGGACGCCTTGCGATGAAACACGGTAATGTATTTCGAAAAGAGTATAATATTTATATAGTTTCATAACTCAGTATAAAACAAACGGTGGTCATATTTTACCCGCCTCGACACTTACTTTCTTGAAGAAAGTTATAGTCTGGGTTGAAAAAGAAAATTGAAATCTTTTACATTTTTTTGATCTACTGGTAACTGATGAGCAGACGACATTAAAAAAACTTTATTCTAAAAATAATCTTATTTCTGCTATATTTTTAATGCTAAGGATAAGAGGCAAAGAAGAATGACATAAAATTGGATTTCTATCCCCAACGGTGTGTTAGTCAAAGCTGTCTGACGATAATTTGCTACGCCCACTTTTACTTCCCTTTATTCTTAAAGTTGATAACTGTCCGCCTTTTTGGGGCTATTTTTAAACCCGTTTGAATACTAAAGAAGTTTTAATGAAAAATCACCTTTCCATTTTATTCCTGTCCTTTTCCCCCTCATTACCATAATATATATATTTCACCTTCCATAGTGAATACTTCCTAGAGAACTTCCGCGCGGACTACATGAATATCGAAGTACGATTAGCTTCGTACTTGCAAGTCATGAAGTGTCCCGACCTGGGCACGCTGAGGAAGATCTTCCATAGCTTGAGGGATGAGCCTGTTAATCAAGGTAGGTTATTGCATGGTACTGAGTTGATGGTTAAACTTTTAGGAATATATGTTTAAAAAAAAAATCTCAAAGGTAATTGCTTGAGATTTTTTGTTTTATCTTTTGTGGATGAAATATGAATTTTACTTTTTCTTGCCTTTGTGTTTTATTTTATCTCATGTAGAGCAAGACTTTACCGAAAGGCTTTTGTAAATTTGCGGGTGAGATAAATGGTATTTTCTCCTTTTGTTTGTTGCGACCTGATACAAGTCTATAAAAAAGTCAATCCCTGGATTATTTTATGATCAAAATGGCGAAGTTGATCAAAAATGCTGACTTTTTGTTAAATGTGGCCACAGTGTACATAAAAACTGCAGACATCTTAATGGTATAAGCCTTTCCAGTAGGTCTTCATTGCTAATCATCGCCCTCATTGTAAATGTCTCTTGCAGTATAATAAATAATTGAGTACGAATATAAACGAACACCATAAATCCCCATCAACCATTTCTTTCTAGCCACAACCTTCGTATGGAGCCACTTGAAGAACCTAGCAGAGTCTTCTCTCCCGTCCCGGGTAGAGATCCAGGGCCTACTGTCCGGGAACCAGGTGCCGCACCTGGAGGACAGCCCGGACTTCAGGATCTACTCCCGGAATTATGAGCAGGGCGTGTTCTTTGACCAGTATAACGCTGGTAAGTGGATGGGGAAGCTCTTTTTAAGTTTTTTAGAAATTAAGTTTAGGTGTTCAGGCAGTGATACTGCCAGTGATTGGCTAAAAGTTTGACGTCTGTCTATCTGCGGCTTCATAGCTGATGTCTAGATGATGCTTTTATAGTCGAGGGCTTTTTTATATTACAAAAGACAGATTTGACTTTGAAACATAGATTTTTTTTTAATCAAATATAAAGGCAATGCCGAGCTTTGCAAATATTGTGTAAACGTCAAGTATCCCATGTGCATCCCTGTCAAATTACACAATGTAATTATTTTATTTCCACCCTACCCCACTACTTCTACAACTGCCTACCCTACTGTGATAGTAATTATTTGTGTTCAGGTGGTAACTACGAAGCGAACGTGGTGTTCTCACCGGACTCCTACATACCGAGATCTATGTCTGTGAACTTGACTGTCGACATGTTTGGCGAGTCTATCAACTTGTTTGAGGTAAGTCTACTGAAGAAAAATTAATTAGCGTGATGTGTATGTGTAAATTTTGGTGTTCGTGTGGATGGAAAATAACCTTTCAGCCAGTATTCGATTTAGGACTTAAAAATGATAAACAATAATGTTTCTAATAATCAGTATAATTTTTTTTAAAAAAGATTACATATTAAATCTAATACTACACACATATAGACCTATGTATATACAGTCGTTTATTTGATATGTTTTGAATAACAAATCAAATCTAGATTGTTTACCTTTTTCACATGCCTAAAGTAATGAAATAGGTCAGTTACTAGTTTATGGCTTATTTTTGTGACTAAACTAAATGCAAAAAGCATTTAGCATACATAGTGGAAATGATATTTTAGTACATTTTCACCATTTGGTTGCATAGCGATTCGACAGTTTAACACATAATAAACTCCTGTTTCATAGATGAAAATCCGTGCAGAAGGCTTTGAGCGATACTTCGAGCGTTTCTTCGGTAACAACGGCACGTTAAACAAGGACAAACTGACGGAAAAGGTGAACAACCTGCGTTTCTTCCGTTCCACCAACGAGGCGGACGAAGTCAGGGAGAAGATCGATAGTCTAGAGTACAAGAATGAGGCTTTGAAACATAGGTAGGTGTTTAAAATGATAACTTGTACAATAGATTATAGATAAATGAACACGTTATCAACGTTTGAAATAATATATGATGAACACATGCATGTTTTTCAAAAAAAAGACGTGAATTTGATGGTTTTTTTTGTTACCTCAAGCCTTCTGATAAGATGAACTGATTTTGATGATACAGAACCTCGTTCAGGATGAACTGATTTTATTAAAACCTTTATTTTTCATTTAACTTAAAATATCTGTCAATTGGTCCCATAAAAACATGCCATGTTTGGATCAGTAATTTCAGTTTGAAAAGGTTATATGTTTTTGCTTTAAAAATATTATTACATTTACCTATCGAAGAAGGCTAAGGGCCTTATAACATCTCGGTGGGCCAAAGCAAAACAATTGCAATATCCCAAGACTATATAAATTACGGTATAAATACTATGTTCAATGGTTTTTTAATGATCATTTCCATTGATTCCAGGTTCCCAATGGCAGAATTAGGTATCAAAGTATTTGGAAACGAAATATCATATTGGAACGCTGAAGGTGATTATGAAATTATGAAGTCGTTAGCAAGATTGAATCCGCAACTGAGAGTCCTGGAAATACTTTCTGGAAAGGTTAGTACAACATTTTTTATCATTTTTAGTGACTATTTGACAAAACGAAGGCCACACTTAGTCATTTTATCTTAGTATTTTATTGTTAATTTTGAAAACATCTGTCATTTAATAATTTATCATAAATTCTCATTTGTAAAAGAGCAACGTGGAAAAAAATATCTCCTGTAATCACATTTAATATCTTCTCAAATTCTGTTTTTCATTAAAAATATACTACTTCTATCTATACTTTATAATATGATACTCTTATTTATTAGATTTTGTATGTCATACGTCGTATATAAATGTATTTTCTTTCTTTCTTTCTTCCATGTACCATTCTAAACCCATTGTCCATCAACAGGAGATATCATACAACAAGGCCTCGCTATTCCTAGACACGACATTCTCGGTACCGACCGGCTCTGGTCTCCCGATGAACATGAACCTCATGGGCACCAGCTACGTCAACACAAAGATGTCCGGTACCGTCACTGATAAGTATACCAAGTCAGGGAATTTGGACTTTGAAGGGAAGTTGAGACCGAGGTGAGTTGAGCGATATATCCATAGATGTATATGATTCCTATTTTGCCTCCCACTTGCTATGGAGGGAAGTGGGACGTTTTTCTTACTCCTCCTTTTAATAATTTGATTCATTTTGTTGAGGGTTCCAAAGCACACCCCCTGGGAAACACCGAACTTAAGTGTTTCGGTTGTTTTCGTGGGTGTCATTGTATCCTGGCTTACATATACGTATATGATATAGAGCTTGTAGGTATAGATGAGTACTAGTAAATAGTGAACAAAACACAATCATATTTAAACTACACTTTAAGTCAAAGTATTTTTTCTATATTATTGTTTATTACACGAAACTTAATTAACCTTATTTAAATGTTGATGACCTGATCATCATTTTTCGTAATAAAGGTATACCCAAGTTTCTTTCTAATTATTAGACCACTAGCTGTTGCCCGCGACTTCGTTCCCGTGGGTAGAAGATATATGTTATGATTTATACCTGCCCTGTTTTTTCACATTTTCCATTGTACCTATCTTCGCTCATATTAGTCGCAGCGTTTATAGCCCAAAGCCTTCCTCGATGAATGTTCTATTCAACACAAAAAGAATTTTTCAATTTGGACCAGTAGTTCTTGAGATTAGCGCGTTCAAACAAACAAACTCTTCAGCTTTATATATTAGTATAGAGTATAGATGACTATATGAATAAATTTCTTTATTTCTATATATACAAAAAAGTGGAAATTATTCCGTGTCCGATTTCCAATGCTTGCAAAGTTATATTCCAAAATGCAATAGGTATTCTTCTTCAAGATGCTACATGGGGTCAAATCTGCAAAGACAATTTCTTTATAACCCTTTCAATTGGATGACCTTAATAACACTTTGTGACCTTTTCCATTACCAGTGTCGCAGTAAACATAGCAGCTACAATGAGCGTAGACGCGGGCGGGCTCAGCTCTAGCGGCATTCGAGTGAACTGGCGCCTCTACACCGCTACAGCAGTAGAGGCTCGCCTTAGTATCCGCGGGATGGCGCTACTGAGGCTTGACCTCTCTCTGCCTATTGATAAGCAAGAGATCTTCGCTGCTAAGTAAGTATTATTATGGAATTGTAACGTTTCTGTCAAAGGACTCAATAGGCATGACCTTTTTTTTTCAATTTATTTCATGTTGTTTTAAGAATGATAATGTATGCGTATTTTGTCTTTTGCCTTGTAAATATAAGTTGACCAAATTGCATTGAAAGAAACATACGCGTGACGACATTTTTGTTTTTAAATTTTGTGAAGTCATGTTACAAGCCCCGCTCTCCTAAGCTTTAAAACCGTTTAGCTTTGTTAATTTTTATTGTTCACATAAAGGAAAAATATATGCCCAATATTTTTTAATAATCTAGATAGAAATATCCTACTGAATATTATAATGCTAAAGTTTGTATGTATGTTTGTTCCTCTTTCACCAAGGGAAAGGGTTTCGTCGAAACTTGGTACACATATAGTTTTTAACCAGTATTGGGACCATGGCATGGTTTTATCCCGATTTTATGTTCCCTTAGAATAATTTTCGATTCGTATCGGGTCGGCCTCCGATCAACAGCGAAAACAAACATATTAAACACCCATACTATTTTAGATCGGAACTGATAATCCTGCACGGTGATAAGGAACTGCAACAGCAAGGCTTGAACAAGAACAGGATAGAACAGAACACGTGCAGCTGGTCCACCTTCGATAAAGCCATCGGTATCAAGATGTGTGCCTCTTATCAGGTAAGTGGGGATACTGCTTTACGATGTTACTAGTAAGTGGAAAGAATATGGATATTAACAGGAGGGCTAGTGCACAAACTTAAAAACGCTCAGCGAGGAATGCAGCAAGATTCTTTGGAAGATAAAACCAGAAAGGAAATCACCCGGAGAAGAACTAGAGTGACTGATATACCTTGTAGAGTTCGCAAGCTGAAGTGGTAGTACGCTGACCATGTGTGTCGATAGACCGATGGCCGTTTGAGCAGATTTCTTGTGTGAAGAGCACGACGTGGTAAACCCAGTATAAGATAGCATTCACCCCGATACTGTCGCAAAATGGTCAAAAAAGATTATAGAGATCTGTAATCTGTATCATTGGTTTATTCAATATAATCAATAAAAGCAATACAACCGACTTCAAATAAAAACTACTGAGACAAACTTTATTTATGGATCCAAATGACAGCTATTCCACGTTAAAAAAAAATCGGTTCAACCAGTCCTAAGTGCTGAGACCGTACTTAAAAATACCGACGAATTGTCAACCTCTTCCTTTTTGACTTCGCTTGAAAACAAACTATTTTGTGTATGCCATGTATGAACCCTTATAATTTATACGTTTATTTTTATTTCAGTTCCCGAACATGACGAATCTGCACAACGCCCCTTACTTCTTAATGAGCGGGCCCGCTAAATACATTCTGTCGTTAGAGAAAGCTGACCCTACAGCTAACACCTACGCCTTCCAATACAAATGGGACAAGAACGAGACGAATAACGTCATCAGTTTCTCATTTGATACTCCAGATAGTAAAGTAAGTAGCTTTAATAATATTTAGCTTTGTATTTACCAGTTAAAGTATGATAGAATGTCTGAAAATCTTTTCTGTTTAGTGTAACAGATTAAGCCTATATTAAGGGTATGGCAATTTTAAAATCTTATACTTATGAACGGTTGGCCGAGTGGTAAAGGTCACCAGGCACAATCCCCTGAGCTTAATTTGTTTTGCTACCGACAAATATGTTTTTTAATTTCTTCAGCATTCGCCAATAACCGTGTCTTTTTTGTCGGTTCGACATGGCTGAGGGTCGTAGATATGAAGTTAAGAAGGTTTCATATCGTAGAAGTCAAGCCAATAATCTGATATTCCTATTTCTACCTTCTATCCCCAATATTTAAATTATCCAAGTCACGCCAATCGAACGAAAAACGACCGAAAACACCACAACACACACTCAAACCCCAACTAAATTTCTTCAACAGGAAAAACGTATGATCAACGCCTTACTAAGCATATCAAACACGTCAAGCTCCGCCTTACTCACTCTCCAATCAGAGAAAAGCACTCTCAAAGCTAAGGCTATGTACCGCAACATGCCGTACGATAAGTCTCTCTCAGCTAGTCTCGATGTGGACGGCAGGAAACAGTTTGACACTGTGATGTCACTGAAGAGACATGATATAAAGTACGGGTACGTCTGGATACCTCATGCGTACTGGGTGGTCGATAATGAAAGGATTGCTGAGATGTCTGGTGAGTTTGACATTTATTAGTTTGTAATTTGAGTATAAACGAAAACCTGTACTGAGCTGATGACTGACTGTAACTAGTGTAGTTATACCGCGATAGCCAGACACTTGAAATTTTCACAGATAATGTATTTCTGTTGCCCGCTGTGACAAGAAACACTAAAAATAAAGATTAACCGTTGTTGGTTGGACAGTCAAACATTTGATTGTTGACCAATTTTTAACCCAAAAAGTACAGATCCAATGAGTCGATACACTAACAGATTTTATGATTTATTTAATCACATACGCGCCATCTACCCAGTTTTCATAGTTTTAACAGTCTGTAACTCCCTATAAGAAAAAATACATTACCCGTTACAGGTGTCATAAAAGTAAAAACAAAAGGCAGTGTGACCCAATGCGACGTTGACGCGGAATTCCAAACCAAACAGCTGGCCAGTCGTCTGATAGGCTACTATACTATCAACGGACCGACACACGGTGCCAAACTACAGTTCGACTATCAGTTTTACAAGAACCCCAAACAAACTATCAAGATTGAAGGAGTTTATAGTGAGAAGACCGGCGCTTTCAGACATGACTTGTATGGGGATCTCTCTATGCAGTTCACTGCCTACCCTTGGTATAACTTCTATACGGTTTTGAGGAATATTGTGAGTATTTTTCTTTTATTTTTATTGAGTTATTTTTAGTATTCGACAAGTTATGATTAAAGAATGGTTGTAGTTTGGACTTTGAAATTTAATCACTGTAATTTTGTATTTTTGTTTAGCATAGTAATGGATATTTTGGTTAAGATATTTTAATTACATTTTACTATGTTGCTACAAAAAGAGGTTTTTGAAAAGTTGCAGTTTGAAATGCAACCTTAATTTTTTTGCTTTATTTGCTAAACTTAACAATAGTCATTAAAAAAGCGGTTTGCAACCTTATCTTCAGGCTATAAAAGTAATAAGTGTTGACATTCAAATTGCTACAAATTCATTAAGAAGATCAAACAATTTTTTTTTCTAGAAAACCCAATCTCACATGGAAGTGGGTTTCAACGTGAGTGCATCTCGAGAAACGAAGTTAGACCCCGCCTTCACTTTCGGCTTCCAACGCGCGGAGCGTCTGACCGGCATGAAGCTCGATACGAGACTGACGCTGCACCGACCAAGACTCATCGATATGAGGTTCCAGTTTGAAGGAGTGAGTACTTAGTTATTACCATAACTAGTAAAAAAAGTTTCTTGAATTGTATTGAATGAATGAAACGGTAAATTAAAGAAGAAGGTGAGGTAATAAACGTTGTTTAGGAGTCATAGAGGTATAGAAAATACTTTGCATGTATTAATATCGCACATGGATTATGAAAGTTATCGAAAATACTTCATACACTGCCATTGTTTCATTGTGAAGTCATCATTGTCTACTTAAAGCGGAGCTCTAGCCTTTAAGGAAACAAACCTCCGCTTAGTATAGTCTAGTACACGGAGTAACGTTGTCGCACTTTCACAATGTTCTGCCTTAAGAGTTCATAACACTGACACGTTCTACTGCCATTATTCAGATTTCAGCATTGTTTAAATGAAAGTAAAGACATAGTATCATGGAAGAATGAAATTTCTTCATGGTCACTCCTCACTCCCCTTGTTTAGAAAAAAGTGGCAAGAAGAGATTAAGGCCTTTACCCAGCAACACGAAAATGTATGACAAAATGGGCTAATAATAATAATTATCATTCATCAACAAATCACTCATTTATCAACCCTATTTCAGATCGGTCCAAAATACACCGCTCTAGCGCTTCTAAACTTCAACCCTAAATCGCGAGAGATCTTAATCTCAGGGTCTTTGTACTTCCCGCCCGGGACCCAGTTGTATTTGAACGCTGAACTCAACATGACACTGCCGACCTTACACCCTTGTGTCATCAAGACCAAAGTTCATGAGAAACAGCTGAATGATTATCAAGTAAGTAATTGTGTATAGTATACATTTGTAGCTATTCAGGATTTCAGGTTATGTTCGTAATTTTCGTCACGGCATTGAATGAAGGGATCTTTATTTTAGGAAACAAGTTTAAAAATAAGCTTTCTCGAAGCTAGATAATCTAAGCCTCTTCAGATGTTGTTAAAAAGAAATCTGTATTTAAAGATTCTTTGACTATGCATCCGTGCTGACAAATAATCTGAATCATAAATCCAAGTGGTTTACCCCCGTCAAGCACTACTGTGCTTGACTTGCCGGGGGTTCAAACCTCGCAAAGGCATATTCAAAGTCTTTGTGCGTGTTACTAAGACAGTAAAAACCCCATTGGCATAAATCCACTGAACAATTAGAAGATTCTCTATTCTGAATTGCATGTGACCGAAACAATAAAACAACCCTGCAACATAAATCCTCTGTACAACTAGAAGATTCGGGATTCTAAATAATTAAGAAAAGAAAAACGAAAGTTTTTCAGAATCATTCTCCACCCATTTATCCATCCAAACATTGTGCTTCCCACAATCACCTACTTATGACGTATATTTTTATACACTTAATTCTTTCCATACAGGTAACTGCCAACGGCATATGGTTCACAGGCGTAGACTTCAACGTGGACGCGTCTTACCAAGACCAGTCGAAAACCAATATGGCGTCACATCACCTGAAAGCGTTGATCAGTAGCTCCCACTTCAAGAACATCGCGATGGATGGCCGGTTCACACAGGATAATAGACAGATCACTTTCATTGGACAGGTAATTGGATAATTAGAGAAGTTTGAAGGTTTTAAGGATAGTCATTGCCGTGGAAAGCGGCATCTGGAAGGAGGGGTATTTGCTAGGCAATGGATTTCTTGTGCCTATACGTAATGTTTGGGAGGCAAATGTTCTGGTGATTAAACAATCTGACTTGAGAATAATACACCTTATTTTTAGTCTGACATGTGACGTTTAGTAGGTATATAAGTCTATAATAGGTATACAAACACACACAGATATAAATTTACCAACAGAAACAGTCCAGATTCGATTCTTGCTATGTCCTGCACTGGTTAGAATTACTTTTCTGGCCTTGTAGAAGAAAAATAAATAAAGTATAAGAAATAAAAAAATACGAAATCAATTCTTTGTTTTGCAATTAAATTTTATATTTATTTATATATCAAGGCCAATTAAGGTCCGTTATATCTATTCTAAATTCGAACCTTATCATTTCAATTTGTTTTTTTACACTCACATGAAAATTCGGATGCAGTTCAATCACTATCACTTTGCTACATACAATACTTATCACACGAGATGAGCAAAAATGGTCCTTAATGGGTTCATAGACAACATATTATCGCTTGTCACTAAGTTTAAAACAGCTCCAAACTTTTAGAATAACGTAAAAATAAAAAATGATCCTTGAGAAAGATAACATTATTTTCAGTTATCATTATTCTTCATACAGAACACTCACTGTTCAGTTAAAAAAATTAACCTTACACAGTTGCAACTAAACACATATTCGCTTGCCACCAGGGTGAATACAACGATGACAAATACAGGACTCTTCTCCGCTACATTCTGCTGTCTGAACAGAACTTCACGACTTACGTAGAGTTGGACATGAGCGGGAAGTCGTACAGCGTCAACTTGAACGCGGACCTTAGTAATAATACTAATGTTAATATGGACGTGCATTTCGATCAGTGAGTATATTGAATTGAAATTATGTTTCAGTAGGTTTATCTTAGCTGAGTTGAACAAATGAAATGTGAATAGGTGTTATAATACGGGGATTATTCTCTTAAATGAATGGTCATTATTTGGTATCAAGTAAAGTAACATAAAACAATGTCATCAACTTAGTAAAAAAGCTTACACAATGGAAAAAGAAGTTGCTGGTCTTAAAAAGTATGAGCATTATGAAAATACACATATAGTTATCCTGTCTAAGGTTTCTTGTAATTAAACTCCTTGGAAATGCGATTATTGATACTTGCGATTCTCATAAAATTTTGTGCATATCATGTAGCTGTAGGTTTCAGAATCTTTCATACCTCTTTTGTTTTAATGCCCTAGAACTCGTTTGTATGGCAAAACAACGTTTACTGGGTCAGCTAGTTCTCGATAAAAATATAAATAAGTATCTAGAACCACGACATTATTTTCATTTCTCTAAACTTCATTTACCTGTGTCCAGACTCCGCGACCTCCACTTCTCATTCCAACGCTGGGTCACAGCCCGTCAGAAGCGTCTAAGCGCGGCCTTCAACTGGGACGCGAACCGCGACCCTTCGCAGAAGGTCAGCGTGGACGTGCAGCTCGACAACAAGGGCACTTGGCATCATGCTGGGCATGTGTCGTTATATTACCCGGGAAGGATGGTAAATGGAGAGTTCGAGTTCCTATTGAGAGGTAATTTTGTATATATTTATTGAATTGTTGCAAGGAACCTGACATCATAACCAGAAAGCTGATAAATGGGATTTCCGAAAAGAGGTTTTGAAGAATTTTATTAGGCTTTTAGACTGAAATTCTTAAAGTTATTAAATATATAAAATGGGTTAGTTTTTGGGCATTACCTAACCAAAACCAATGAACATTGACTGCACTGCTTAAAATTGTATTTGGACAAACAAATATAACATTTATAATTGCGATATCTCTGTCGTGTTGCGGGTAATTTTAAAACTATAATTCTCTCAAATAAAGTTTCAAAATCTCAAAGAACGATCAGTCTTTATTTGAGAGAAATTAAAGTCCAAAAATCTCTTAACCAATTATTATAAATATGCATCGTTCTCTAACAAAACATCTTCAACAGACTGGTTCTGCCAATGGCACATCCGCATGGGCTGGGCGAACAACGCAAACATACTCTGGCGAGTCAAGATGTTCTCCGAAGCTCACGACGAGACTGTTTACGCCCTACTCTCTAGCATGAATACACCCTTCGACGGCTGGAAGGATACTAGCTTCAACGTTATGTGAGTATCGTACCTGTTAGTAGTACTACGCGCTTTTGTAGAAGAATTTGCTATCAATATTTGTATTATGAGGTCTTAAAGTACAAGACTATTGTCATTAGAACACGAGATGAGACGGGGCTACACTAGACATGGCGTTGTTTATCTTCTGCAATGGCTTCTGTTAAGGTGTTAGGCCCATTTAAAAGTTCATTTACCAGGTTATTTGATAAAAGTGAACTTATTGGGTTGTTATTTAGAATAAAAAAAAATGTTTTTAATGTTCAACAGCTAAAAATTGTAATGGATAAATGACCGTCGGTCAGCGATCCCGGAGTCACAGTTTCGAATACTGTCCGAGATTTGAGTTTGTCCTACAGTAAGTTTGTAATTCATTGAAAAGAGCGTTCGTCAATCTACAATTTCTTCCGCTAGGTGGCGCTACCACGACAATCTCCAAGCTCTGAACGGCAGCATGAACTGGCAAGAAGACTACCTCGCTTTCAGTCTCCTAGCCGACTACCTGTTCAAAACAAATGAGTTCTATGGGGAAATCAACGCGGTAGTCAACTCCACGATACCGACGCTGCCAAAGGCGGCCGCCATAGCCAAACATAGGGTGGTGTGGAAGAAGAGCGCTGATACGCTACTGAGTTTCCAGGTTAGTCAATACTATTTCTTCCATTAATCGAGACCCTTACTAGAAAATTTAAGTGCCAAATTGGCACAATGGATTCGTACGCACACGGTATAAACAAGCTGAAAAGGACTTACTTCTCGATATCAAAATAACAATCATGCCATCTAGCTTAAATTAGGTTTTTCAGCAACACTGTTATTATGAGTACAAGACAACTGATTGATATACTCATAGATTTACATTTACACACACTTGTTATTTACAAAGATCTTTCCTGGTTGGGAATTAAACCCACAACCACCTATCTAGTAGTCAGAGCCACTAACCAATGGACCAGGAACATTAGTATTTTTTGCAGACTTTTCTTTATCCATTTTCAGGATTGTTTAAAATTCGTACTTTATAGACTGACTGCTTTTCTCACTCCTGCATCTTTACTGGATTAAACAACTAATTGGTATTATGACCCATATTTTCAATTAAAAATCTGTCAATATTTCTAACTGTCTTCAGGAGTTCGGAGTAGGTCTTCAGAAATAAAACAAGAATATTACTTAAAACTATATATTTAACACCCATTTTTAAAGAGGTACAATATCGTTATGGAGCCTCTCATTCTGCTTGTGATGTAGGCCTAGACACACAGTATCGTGTCAAAATTGTCAAGAAAGAGACCTGACGAGCAGTATAATGTTGTTATAAATAGATTTGTTTTATTAAGAAAACAGTTTTCTAACCCTGTATGGTACTTATAAAATGGGAATGTTGACTGGCTATAAAAATTTCAATAGGCTATCATGGTTCATGGTGGTACAATGGACAGACACCAGAGCTTTAGTAACAGTAGTGTCACATTTTAGCTCTTGGAGTATAAAATCCAGACAATGTATTTAGTCACTGAATTTTTTTTTCATGTATTATATAATATGGAATTATAAACAATATAATCAACACATTTTATAAAGTGTAATCTGTAACAAATTTATTCAGTTAGTCTAACCACAGGCTTTTACACAGGATTCATCAGACAGCTTTTCTTAGTCAAATTCCCAAAAGATGTCAACCTCTAATATTTAGTTGTCTTAAACAAAAACGAAGGTAAGGAGGTACAAAGGGCGACACACAGTTCACCAACTATGTGAATTAGAACCTCATGAAATAATTAAAACAAAAGGATTTTTTTTTACTTTAATGGATGTCTATTTTCTAGCTTTTATATGTACAACATTTCATGACTCAATAGATATAAGTATATTATAAATTCTACCAAAAATAAAATTATTTCTTTTCTTCTTTTAACAGAAAATTCAGTGCTATGTTATTATATGACACACTAAAATATAGAGACAAGACTTTGTGCAGAAGACCTATTTAGAGTATATATTACAAAAAAATAAAATGTACATTAAAACATGAACTATTTTAGAAAGTTTTAATGTATTTGAACAATGATAGTTATTTCTTTAAACTAGATATGAAACTAAAACACACAAAAATAGGTAACACTTGAACTAAACTCATTTTTCATCGCTTCAACTATGTAACATTATAATAACATTGTTCCCACATAACCGTACACTTACACAGAATAATTCTAACCTATTTATGTAGTAGTGACTTCTTCGTTGCTGCCTTCAAACTCCAGTTTGACGTCACCGCTCAGTCCATCAACGTCCACCTCATTCTCCGAGGCATTCAACATGTTTAAGGTTACTTGACGCTGGTTGGTAACAGGAATACCCGTCTCCTCAAACGCTTTCTTCTTCAAAGTAGTTCGGATCTGATTTACAGTTCTGTTTTTGATATGCTGACTGATCTTGTTCAAGTCAGTCGCGAAGTTGTGTACGCAGGAGCGTAGCATTTCGATTTCGTCGTCCGTCCATTTCCCGCCAGGCTGCGAGTCCCCCATAGGATGCAATAACATCGTCATTTCAGACAATTTGTTAAACGCCGCTCCCGCCTCGCGGAATATTTCACCGACCTTTGCAGCTGAGTTATTCATTTTCGAAATAAATGAACACAGATTCACTACAACTTAACCTTAAATTAACGCGTTTTACTAATCACAAACAAGTTTAGGTTATTTGTGAGATCGTCAGCAATTTAATTTTTGCTTACTTCTAGTTATTTTGAAAACAATAGCGATTACAAAATAACAACAGACATTGCGCGCGACGCTTCACGAAAATTGGGTAATTGACAGCTGTCAATGTCAAACGTCATAAAGCGTTTTGTTACGACGATGCGTTCTGAAAAGTTCTTCGTTCGATTTATATTATTGATTTTCTGAAAAACCTTAATTACTCTAGTATTGACGTGAATAATAAATTGATGATTATTAAAATAAAAAATAACGAATCTCCATTAACTAGAAATTGAGTTACGAAATTTCAATATTTCTTGCGGATGTTGTTTAATTCATGAAATACTACCATGGACCAAGACTATCAATTGTTTGATAAAGAGAGTCATAATGAGGTCAATTAAATTGCGATAAGACATTCAAAGAGTTGTTGTTTACAAAATATCGTAATAATGTCTACATCTGGTTTATCGAACATGTTTTTTTTTCCAACAAATCGTTCTCAAATTTTAATTCTTAGCGCTTTCCCTGTTTGCATTGTATATCCTTCGCATTCTGAGGGAAAATGCACAAATAGCATGGGACTAACACCCGCAATTAATAATTATGCAATAGTTACAATGAATCGCGCATGATGGAATGCGGCACTATAGCCTGTAAACACAAAAAAGAATTTAAGGTAATGTAATATGCAAACACAATAACCGGTGTTGAAGACTTCTGTAACTGCACTAAAGATTTATTTTAGAAAACCGTCCATTTTCCTTTTCATTTCAGTACAACGAAGATGGCCATCTCCTCATCAACTCTTCATGGACTTTAAATAGAGGTCATAATGAAAATAACATTACGGGCCGAGTGACGCTACTTACACCGTTCCAAGTAAGTTTAAAAATAATTCAAAGGTTTTTGAGATACTGGTCTCTGAAGAAAACGCTGCTAACCACGACTACGCCAGCAATACTACTATTATAAATATACCTTTACAGTACCACGAGTATTTCAAATTAACGCTTATGCTTGGCAATGGGACGGCAGATTTGATGATTAGCCTACATTAACGGGATGTTAGTTAACGGTTGATTGCGTCTTCACAGGGCTATAGGAAAGGTTTCCTCCGCACTGAATTCGTGTTGGGCCACAAACGAGACATCAATGGCATCACCTATCTGGACCTCGAAGAGAAAGTTCTCAAGATTTACGTCAATGGTAAAGTATTTCAGCGTCGTGTATTTATTATATACTAAAAGGAAACATGGACTTGAAAGCAAGGAATAAGCCCTAGTATTGTACCGATTAGTTAGCAGACAAAATCTATTGATGAGCATATTATGAACTTTTCGGCAAAAGTAGCCATTGTACCATAACTTCATACTAAACTTCGCCGTATAATAAACACGTCAAGCGAAAGAAAATTGAGGAATTCTCAATACGTTATGAAAATACCTTTATGTAAAGTTTGTTATGAGATTCAAAGTTCTTCAATAAACACCAATCTCCAATTCCCTCATACAGGTCACATGCGTCGTATCACGAACAGCATGCTGGTGGTAAATGTGACGTCACCGATGATCGAGTTCCCGCAGATGACGGCGCGTTTTGGTTTCGTGGAGGCAGACCGGCATCTCGTTGCTATGGTCGTTACGCAGAACTCTACTACAGGTA
This sequence comes from Trichoplusia ni, assembly GCF_003590095.1. Taxonomy (NCBI): domain Eukaryota; kingdom Metazoa; phylum Arthropoda; class Insecta; order Lepidoptera; family Noctuidae; genus Trichoplusia; species Trichoplusia ni. Next base: position 7,845,618 of record NC_039489.1, on the reverse strand, counting down.
TAGCTTAATGTGTGATTTCATTCAAGCTCATTGTTGGGACAAAGATGTGAGACAATGTGAGGGTGAGGATACTGAAGATCGTAGAGAACGTTGAATTATTCTACGAAATGTGAGGAAAGCAGTAGCTTTCTACTTTTGTTAGTTGATTTAAAAAACTATTATGTACTCAATTCGGCCATTATTTTTCTTCGTGGTTACGAATTAAATCAGTCTAGCAGAAATCTCGAAAACAGCTTGTCTACCAACATTTACTAGAAAAATATTCTTACTTAGTTTATAGATTTGGGTACCAAAAACCAAAACCAAAAATCTCATTTCTTTTCCTTTTATTTCGGTTCTCAGTCAACTAACTTTTAATTTCTGTCTAACTGCAAGAAATTCCTTACAGTCAGTTACACTCAATTATTATAATGGCTTACAATCATTCTGAAGACCAAAAAAGAATTTCAAACGTTTTTGTTAAGTTTTCATTAATTTCCTACCCAGGTATCGAAGTACTTCTGAAGTTGAATACTCTGCAAGACTTCCATGTTTTTGGTCACGTGGCATTACCGATACAGTATTTGAACAGAGCCATGATCACTGCGAAGCGAGCACCTGAAGAGGTAAGAGTTTCAATAGGTACTAAGTTGTTGTTGTAGCACCAAAAAAATAGGAATTCTGGCTTATCTGGAACCTACTACAAAAATTGATTTTAACTTATGGCAATTGCAATAAATAATTTAAAAGTAGCGAAACACTAATTAAACAAGGTCAAATAAATAAAATAATACAAACACAGCGTTCAAAGATGAAAAAAATATTTATTGCCGTTCAAATAAAAACACTTGAATACTACTCGTCTCACACTTCTTATTTTCAGCCATTCGAAAATCGACTTTACTGTTTTAGAACAAGCACCGTTGTCGGTCACCATTACCCTTTTTTCCATTCAAATACTGGCTTCATATTCCCAGGTGGACTTCAGAGTAGGTTGGGGCAAGATGGACTTCGGTTTCACTGGCATCTGGCACTACAAGTCTCCCATCAACTTTGTATACTTGTACAAGTTGTATACACCGCTCGAAGGGTTTGAAGAGAACGGTTTGGTGCTGAAGAATATATACGGGGATGGGCTGGATACGGAGGTGTCTGTGAGGCTGTCTACGCATAAGGTGAGAACAATACTTTTTCCCTTTCTGTCTTCTGATTAAAGACAAAAAGATTAGAATAATTCTGTGAAGGAATATGTGTTGATGAGTTGTTCGTCTCGTATGTTTTATGTAATGCGGTCCTATAGTATTAAACTTAAAATATCTTCTCCTAGAATGATGTAGGACATATATGCATATTAACTTCTATTTTAATCCAATCTTTAGTCAGCTTGTAAAACTATCACAGATTACAATCGATATTTTATTCCCTGGTGTTAACAAATTTACCATCTAATATAATAAAATACTAATATAATTTTCATTCAAACCTGTTTACTTTTCACTTATATAAAGAGTAACGGTGCTCTGTCACAGTAAGAGCAAAAGGCATCGCATTTGCCGTCAAAGAACTGTGAAATTTTCACTCTCGTACACTAATAAAATTGATTTCCTTGCATCAATTTTCAACCAACCTTGTTTTCTAATATCTTCCTCGTTTCTCCCCAGTTCGGTATAGCCATTCTCCTAAAGGACAACGGTAAAGGCCTGCTAGATGTGCTACAAGACAGGTTCCAGCACGAGTCTCAGGCAGGGTCCGACATGTTCATAGAGAACTTCGATACGAGAGCGCGCGTAGTATTGGATACGTTGTACTACCCTACTATTACGTTTAACGCGCATCTTATGAAGGTGAGTCAAGTGTTCAGTTGAAATACAGAACGGTAAGTTCGGATCTAACGGAGAAGAATTGAAAAAGTTTTTTGACGTTATATGCAAATTTATTGTTATTTACACACTTAGGAATTAAATCCTTGTGTCGCTATTGCTTTCACAAATCTTTAGGAAATCAAAACTCAGACCACTTATTTTTGGATCACACAAATTCTTGTCCTAAGCAGAATCGAATCCACGAAACTTTCAGTTCACCAGAAAAATACACAGTGCACGATCACTGTGGATTTTTCTGGTGAACTATGCCACTCGGCTATCCGAGCAAGAAATGTTAGCTCATCAGAATGTATATAGAAATATTGGAGCCTATATTTCTTTAGATGTAGATAATTGCTTTCATTGTTGTAGTTGTTAATTTCTTTGAATAAAAATAAAGTATTGAAATAATTATTATTTTTCTTAAATATTTTAAATATATTTTCACAGTTCGTAGGCCCAGATGAAGAAGATATCTTAGAGGCAAACGCGACACTATATCTACCTGATAAACCGCCTATTGTACTAACTGATGTATTCATATTGGAGGTAAGTCCACATAATAATATGTACATTTGATTACAAACCTTAAGTGTTCTTTGCCATACACAAAACTCTTGCTATACATTTATGTACTTTACACTTTTACCTTTAGAGTTCAAATTCGAGTGTCTTCTTTTTTCTTCATTCTTTATTTCGAAGGAATACACCGTGATGAGGAACACACTTTAAACTTTATTTAAAAATTTTGTAGTCATCTCTGCCTTATCCACTTTTAACTGAAAACACCAAACCCTTGCTATACATTTATGTACTTTATTCCTTCATCTTTAAAGTTTATATTCGAATGTCTAGTCTCTCCTATATCATCATTTGTTTTAACAGGAATACACAGTGATGAGGAACACATTAAACTTGGTGACTCCCTTCCAAGCAGTGAAGGAACTGAAGTCTGTGTACACGGTCGATATAACACTTGGAGAAAAGATCAATGTTACCTGTCTGGTGTTATTGTATAATGGAACTTATTGGCATGAGGTAAGTCTTAGATTTCTCTGATTCTACCGTGGACCACGCTATTACATGATTATATATAACTTGCTCGACTTGCTAGTAATGTATCTATTTTAATCCAACTTCAATTTTGTTGTACTTGAATCACGGCTGTTAGCAAAATTAATCTATGTCTTCCAAGTTTCGAGCTTGATCCGAATCAATTTTTTTAAGTCGATTCAATATCTTCGACGTGAAATCGTACCTGACGACTATCGTAAAATTGATTAAGTATTCAATAATGTAACAGTTTACTCACACCTATTTATTGGAATTGCCAGACTAGTTTCAAACCCAACCGAAGTCTTTAATCATCACTTGCATCAATAGCATTTAATAATATTCTGCAGTAGCTCTCGCTATGATGATGCTTAGGAATTACTCTATTACTCTTACTACCTTCGTAGATCTCAAACAAACTATACTACGAATACGAATGCGGTGAAGACGACACTTACCAGTCGTACGTAGCGTCAGTGGGCATAGCGACCCCGCTCACAGTACTGCCGGCGCTGGAGGCGCGCGTGGCGGCCCGCCTCGAGGACGCGCTCTGGAAGATGACCGCCGATATAGCCATGCCCTCATTCACTATCAATGCGCTTGCTAGCTTGGAGGTAATGTATAGACGATAAATGAAATGACGACGAAATAGAGCAAGGATCTGTAAATTATTATCTTTGAAGATGAAGCTGAGAAATAATCGATCCGTAACTATTGATCTTTTCACCTTTAAAAACTCTTCCCATTTTGAGAAGACGATGTACTTATGTATATTTCTATTAAGATCATCCTTGACCTTTGCTGAATCTATAAGTCATGTGAAAAAAATCCATTGGAATGCCTTAAAATAAAATCGCACTGTGGGGTTTTTTTATGCCCTACGAAATGCATATCTACTGTATATGTCCAAACAACGCTGCTTCGTGCCTTTTTCCAGACACTGCATACATTTTTTCTCACGTTCCTTTTTCCATTTACCTTAAAATCCTCTTCATTCCATTCATCATTAAGTATTTCTCTTATTACTTCTTCCAAATACCCTGAACAGTTGGACGACCCATTCGTGGAGACTTCAGGCAGTCTTAACCTGACATCAGCATACCTAGAGGACTACTTCATTAAGATGCAGTTCAAGAAAGACTTCTCTGATGTGGAGAACCTCGTCGGAGGAGGCATACAGATACAACAGGGCGAACAGAATAATTATGTAAGTTTTTGTGATTACAAATACAGGATTTTACGTCAATTTCTTTGTATTTGTGAAAGTTTCCAAACAAATATCATAATATGTAGTTCAAACTTGGAAAATGTTAGTCCGAAGTTTTAAACGTTTGCCTTAATCAGAAGGTTTTTTTTTTTAGTCAAGGGTTGCAAACTTCAATAAACAATAACTTTAGCTAAAAATATCAATGGCGTATGTATGGTCGCATTTACACCACCTTTTTGATACAGTTTGCCCAAGTCGCTCCAACAGTAGTTTGTTTACGTAAACCGTGGATACTACAATAAAAAATAATTCAATACGATAATAATACTATGTTCAAATGTGCAATTAATAAGCGGAAAATCTGTAGCCTCATACAAAAAAAAACCAAATTCAAAATTACAAAACCACGTTTCTTTCCTCTCCCAGCTCTTCGCCGACGTAGTCTGGCACCCGGCTCCCTCCCGCCACATGCGCTTCAAGTCTCGCGGCGCGCTCGTACCCGTACTCCCACCTTCAGAACTGAGTCTAAGCTACAGCGAGGAGAACTCGCGAACATTGTCGGTAGACTTCAACAGCGAAGAGAACTACTACTCGCTGAAGGCTGACCAGGGGCAGACGTCGCTTAGTATGGCGTTGAGCACCCCGCATCAAGGATTCAGGTATATGTTTGCCTTTTTTTTGGTTTGGCAGGGGAATCCTCATGGACATCTTTCTTTTTTTCTTGGTGATTCTACGTGCGTAAAACCTCATCTGCGTTTTTGTGTCCGTGTATAGCAATTCGTTGCAAATTTTCTTACCCCAACCCAGGGGGGTGTCACCTTCCACCATCAATATAGCATATTGCTGGACAGAGGCCTCCACAGGACAACACAACACCGGTCCTCTGCCTTCCCATCCAGTACGAGACAGCTACCTCTTTAAGGTCATCGGTCATCTAAATAATGAAATGGGATATGAAAAAGAGTGCCTAAAAACGATTGGATTTCATAATTTATGCTTTATTACATCTACAACAAATGTTCAAATCCCTTGCCATCTGCTATACATGGTCTGCAACTATTTAATGTACCTGAATAACCTGTAAATTATATATCATCTGACAAAAATATTTTAGAGCAATGAAGATAATAGGAGAGTTTGACGAGGACAACATCAGAGGGTCGTACGTGACCGACACTTCGGAATACACCATCGACGGCAAAGTACTTAGCAGGAAACCACTCGAAGTGAGTATTTATTTTTGTAGGATAAACAATAGACTTTATAGCAATCTGAAACGAATAGTTACTGATACACGGTTTAATTTCGCGTGTGAAAAATTGATCGAGAATTTTGATCTAATTATGTTTGTGTAGTAAATAAAATATCCCGAAAATACGTATTCTATACATATGATTTCATATAAATCAAACTATCTATAAAATTGTTATTACTCACAATCACAATCTTTACAGTTAGTATTTTACTGATATGTAAATTCAAGAATAAAAAACCTCTTAAACATCAAAATCAATAGCAGGCCACTAAGTCATTTCCAAATCTAGTAAATATTGGTATATCATAACCTCCGTCCCACTGAAGAATAAAGGCCTTTTATTATCCTTCCATCTCTTTCGAAAACCGTTTATACATACGCAAAGATCGTCCATTCAAATAACTCATTAATTTCAGATGGCACTCACTCTAGTACCAAAAGGCGAAGGCGAAAACGTAAAAGTTCACATAAAGTACGAGAACACTCCTACTGTGTACATCATATCGGCGGACTTTACTGGCGCAGTGACCGCTACACTACACGCTAAAGCGGAAATGGAGAGCAACTTCACTGATGTTAATATTAAGGTTAGTTTAGGAAACGAACATACGAAGAAAGCACGAAGTTTCTAGAATTTCAGAATAAAGAATTTTAATGAGCCCGCTGGCTATAGTTTCTGTCGATGGAATTAGCGGGGTCAATGATAATGATGTTACTTGCTAAAGGGCAGATGGAGGGCAACTTCACTGATGTTAGTGTAGAGGTTAGTTTTGACATTGGTAGGAACAAAATGTACTAAGTATAGGTGAGAACGTGGAGGTTTACATAAAGTACTAAAACACGGCGGAGTTTACTGGCGCAGTGACCGCTACACTATGCGCTAAAGCGGAGATGGAAAGCAACTACACTGAAGTTAACATTAAGGTTAGTTTGGGAAATAAGGGTAAAGGATACCAGAAAATGTTTATAGAATCTTAGAGGGAAAAAAGGAATAGAGGCAGCATTTTAAGGGAATATGCCGCCTATGCTTCTTCTAACGGTGGATTTTGCGAGCCCAATCATAGCTATATTACTTGCTAAAGCGGTCATAGAGAGCAACTTTACTAATGTTAATTTGGGGTAGAAGGGATCTCCCCGAAAAGAATAAGTGTTCTCAAAATTATTTTCATAAACTGATAAGCATTTTCTTAGATTATAGAGGACAATTATTTCCCAAAGAAAACCCAAACAAAAAAAGCCATACCCAAACTACATCATCTCATCCTTTACTCTCTATATCTCACAATCTTATACCTACAGTTAGACATCCCGGAGTCGAAATACAAGGACATATACTTCAAGTCTCGCGTTGACAACTATCCCGGACTCAGAAAAGCGCTCAGCGTGCAAGCTGCCACACCGCTACAAAGACTGCGATACGTTAAAGGAAATACTGACTTCTTGTAAGTATATAAGACTATTTAAATGATGCAAAAATTTAATTATGGGATTGCCCGAATTGTTTCTGACGCAAGTGGTGTTTTTTACGCGAATCTAACTGTGAATTTGTCGGGCAATCCCGATAAATACTCTCAAGTAAACCGTTCTATTAATTGAATGTGAATCAGCCTCACGAAAGTAACAATAAAAAAGTATATAGGCTGCACGAATAATCAGGTCTATTATCCCATATGAGGGACAAACCATAGGAGAGATCAATCCAAAATTAACCACCCCCAAACTTAATAACATTTTATCAAATAAACCTTCGAATGTTTCAAATACCTTTCAACCCAACTTAGTAAGCAGCCAAGCATGTTAGAGCGCGAACCACAACTAGTGTGTTTGAGTCAAACATATTTGATTGGCTTACAACTCACAAAATACAAGTGATTAATATCTTATGAATGTTTCCGCTTCTTCTAGGTTCGGTCCAAAGACTGGGTTCCTGCTGTGCAAATACGAACTGCCCGACATGCAAGGCGAAGGTGACCTCAAGTGGAGCTTCTTACTCGGCGACTTGTTTATAAGGGTGAGTTGATCAATGGGTTTTCTAACTTAATGTTATGGAAGTTAAGTTTCATTTACCCTAACACAAATATTTGAACAGGGTAGAGGCAGAAATAAACTGGCAAAAACGTGCAAATCATTTTATACCTTAATATATCCGGGCTTAAGTTCACATTTGATTTCTGCCTTAACGCTCCTTCTCTAATCTCATTTTCCACTTTTAACAACAGGCTATTGGCCATCAACATGTGAAAGACATTGAGAAGAGCGTGGACCTGGACATCTACTTCGGAAACAGCACCACCCCGGACATGATGCAGAAGACTGATGCCGGCTTTAAGATGGATCTTGATCACGTTTGGCAGTAAGCACACATACGCATTATGCATTAACTATAAAAGCTCTGGAGAGAAAATTAAATAAATAAATGCTATTTTGAAACAAAGGATTTTCAAAATACTATTCTACAATTAGAATTATAAACTAGCTCTTGCCAGCCACTCCGAACTGTTTAAGAGTTAAAATTAAAATTTAATTTGGATAGAACAAAACATACAACCAATTTCATAAAAGATAAAGTTTATGGGAAAAATGACAGCTATTTCACGTTAAATGAAAAAAAACAACAATACCAGTTCATCCAGTCCAAAATTTTGAGGTAACTAACGAAAGGAAAAAGAAGTTTGAAGTCGATTGAAAAATCACCTATTCTGTAGCATACAAGATCCAAATAATCAGCTTAAAATATATACCAAAATTTATAAAATTTATAACTTAATTATTTTTTCTCTAACAGAATTGGCGGCAACGCATCCTTCGGCATAATAATGAACCAGCGCCTCAACCTCATGATAAACGTGATCCTACCGAAACCGAACGTAGACGTCCATACATTATACATTGACGGCAACATGGGCACAGCTGACAACCCGCTGAAAACGCTCGAGGCAGAGTACAAGACTGATGTCACGAAAATTGTAACTGCGATTAAGGGTGATGTGAGTTCGAATGTTATTTGTTAAGCTTTGTGATTTTGTGGCGGTTATAGATATTTAGATAGAAAAAGGTCTCGCAAACTTATAAAATTTGTAGGTACTAAGACTACCGAAAAGCTTTAATTTCTTAATTGTTTTATTTTATGATGCATTATTCTAGATACAAAACTTTGAAAATAATAAATCCCGCAAAAAAGCAATTACCCTATTCTTGAAAAAAATATCCTTCTAAATGTTTCGTCTTTGTGCCTGCGACTTAAATATTTGTGAAACCTCCGCGATACAAGGATTAAAATAGGCAATGCGAGAGGCGCTTCTTTAAAAAAAACTTTTGAAAGAACATATTTTGTGTGCCGTGCCATAAACCAAAGTGATATTTCCACTCTGAGTCTGCTTTAACATGCTGTTAATATTTCTATGCATATAAGACACTTACAAACTTACATCCTTTCAGGTACTATCCCTTCCAGAAAGTCTAGACACGAACTCCACAATAACATGGACATCGAACTCCCAATACAAGAACATAGACAACATAGTGATATACAAATGGGATGTCAACGGGTCCCACCATATAGACTACACGCTGTCCTCCCCGATATGCGAAGATAAACCCACGTTGAAGGTCAAGGGGTCATACCAGAAGGATATGGTACATGATTACCATATGGTTAAGTAAGTATCCTACTTATATTATAAACGGGAAAGTTTGTATGTTTGAATGTTCGTTCCTCTTTCACGCAAAAACCACTGATTTTATTTAGGCGAAACTTGGTACACATATAGTTTATAACCAGGATTAACGTGTAGGATATTTTATCCCGATTTTATGTTTCTGTGAGATCATTTTCGATTTGTGGCGAGCAACAGCTGATCTTAAATATAACCGGTAATAATAATAGCTGTCCTGTACTTAAATGATACAACTGTAGATGCGTATTTATCAGGATCGGATCGTTTGACTCGGTTACTCGCCGTCGCGTCAGCCCATGATTAGGATTACAATTGGGTCCGAAACTAGTCGGGCGATTCCAGTAAATACGTTTCAGCAAACCTTTTATTATAACCGCGTACCACGGTATTTTATAATTACCTAGGCTTAGTGTTATCATGAAGAACCAAAATAGATTAACGGAGTTAGTGTCAGCTTGCTTGAGGCCTGCGGTAAACTGATCAGACGTGGATCTCCCTTTCCAAATTTGAAGAAACTAATATTTCTTGATAATCAAGGCCTTTCGAATTTTTTGTCTGGGTGTTTAATATGGACCAAGATCACGATACAATAATAAAAACTGCTTATTTTCATAGGGGTGATATGCATCAACCAGGAGACAGACAGATCGGTGAGATAGACCTACGTTACGGCGGAGTTAAACACACGGACGGGCACTTCAACTTCACTACGCCATTCAAAAGATTGCCCTGGTTGAAGTCCATCTTCGATGTAAGTTTTTGCAAATTGAACTTTATTTGTACTCACATAAAGTCCACTTTTGGCTGAAGTTTATATTTGCAAATATTTACCTTTTGGTGAAAGTATTCTTTGAATTTTATAATGTTTAATGCTCATCATAATCCTTTTAGCAATTTTGTAGTTTCATTCACTTATTGTTTATTATATGACTGTTAAAATAGGTGTCATATGTTTAAGGTTCTTCTTAGCTTGTATGTGCTTTATATTACCGAAACATCCGAATGCCTAGACCGATTTTGATATGGGTGTCTTTAGAATTCTTACGTAACTGCTATAAGAAGCTTCAGTTCCGCTTTTTATTTATTTTTTATGTTCTTGATTAGATTAACAACGTAGAAGAACATTCAGACAACAAAGTAGATCTATTCTGGCCAAACAAAACAGCATCCATCAACACAACACACCGTTACCACAAGGAAGATAAAGGTTTCACACAAAACGGAGAAATATCACTTTCCATTCCATTGGCGCGTCAACATCTTGTTAACACGGAATACTACTACATACAAGGGGACAAATGGAGCAATGGAAATGCAACAATCGATTTCGACCGCGAGAGATTCGTTAAAGGATGTTTCAAACAGATTCTGAGTAAGAGTGCCAGGAATCTGGACCTTGCGACTATGGATATAGAGGTGGAAAACGTTCACACGCCGGTCGGTATCAAGTACATACATGAGTATGATGGGATTGGAAATATTGTAAGTATTTTACCTCAGTGTGTTTTGATAGAAAAACTTATACTTATGAATTTAAAAGTCGGTTAATCAAGTTAATGTTTGAAGAAGTTTTCAATTTATTTGATACTGGTTTATTAATCGTGAAAACTGAAACAAGACAAAACAAATTCGAAATCTAATAATTTTCTTCGTCCGCTTAAATGTGGGAGGCGTATTAAAGAAAAACGCATCTTCTCCCAATTTCAGGACGTAAAACAAGCCACAGTATTCCACCTCCACAACGCGACAAAGTTCAACGTGACTGGTAAACTCGACGTGTTTACGTACGACATCGGTAAAGATCTGAAGCTTACCGCGATCCACGGTAACAGGACCTGGACCTTCGATAACAAGTACGAAGCGGTTGACAGAGAGCTGAAACAAGGCAGCAAGATCACGTGGGCTGAAGATGTCTGGTTCAATTATGATATACATGTTAATAACATGACTACGGTGAGTGAATTAATAAACAGATTTTTTTGTCAATCATGAAGAATAGCCGGAATAAGGTTTTCACTAAAATAAGTAATCTCAAAATTTAAGTCTAGCTTCAAAACGACTTCCGAAACGATTTTCGGAAGACACGTTAAATTGTGGGTCCCGGCTCATATCACAGCCTTGACAGTTGTTACTGGTAGAAGCTAGAAAGTCTGAAACCCAGTCGAAGAGGTTATCGTGTTGCCCAAGTAGGTTGAGGAGGTCAGATAAGCAGTTTTTGTGTTGTAAAACACTGATATTTACCTGCAACCGGTAAGACTGAAAGCCGAACCCCGAGATAGTTGGGAAAAGGCAAGGTTGATGATAACCGGTCAAATAATTATCCAAAGGGTTTATTTACTTTTAGGCAATTCTTGTTAAATAATACCACAACCCTTAACACATTTTATTTACATGTATTTTACACATTTTTCTTGTTTTCGACCCCAGGAAGAAACCGAGTCCCAACAAATAATAATGAACGTGTGGTACCCACTACGTACATTCAATTTGGTCGCGTTATACAACTTGCAAGACACTCTACTCGACGGTTCGGCACGGTTACATTGGAATGTTAAGGATGAGAATAAGACGGCTGAATTGAGAGGGCGGTGGGAGAACCCCCCCGTCAGCGAGGGAAGTCTGCATAATGTGGATCTGTCGCTTGCTCATCCTTCGTTTAGAAAGGTAATATCAAGTAACTATTAGTAAGTTTTTTGATGTTACTATATTACTATACTAGCTGTTGCCCGCGACTTCGTCCACGTGGTTAGAATTTTCTCCATTTTCCATTGTATCTTCGCTCCTATTAGTCGCAGCGTGATGCTATATAGCCTATAGCCTTCCTCGATAAATGGTCTATTCAACACAAAAAGAATTTTTCAAATCGAACCAGTGGTTCCCGAGATTAGCGCGTTCAAACAAACAAACAAACAAACTCTTCAGCTTTATATATTAGTATAGATTTCCTGTCAATGTAATAAATAAATAAATAAATATTTCCTGTCAATCTAAAGGTGGTCTGGAATATATTAGCGATAAGACCGCCATTGCACTGAATGTTTTATTCTATTCAAAAATGTACTATATTTATCAAACATATTCGAAATTTAGTTAGAAAGTCTTAAAAACCTCTCAAAACCTACTGATTCTTAGAAAGACAAGAGAAAATTAAAGATTTGGAATGGAAACTAATAAACCATCCATGTTGAAACTTTCAGGTTTACTGTATATCAGCCAACCCTAAAAATATAGTCTATAATGCATGTTTGTTATTATTTCACATTCAGAAACTTTTCACAACCAACAACCTTTATTCCACAGGACGTCACTCTAAAAGGTCAATACCTAAGCACTCCATCTGTAATGTCAAACGTTTCAGTAGAACTTCAATACTCAGATTATGAAAACGAATACCTCAAACTGAAGTCGATCCTAACAGATAACTCAGTAGGCCCCGTTAGAGACTACAAGTTCGCCCTGACTTGCAAGCATCCATCGACGAACTTGGACTTGGATATGAAATCAGATATCAATATACGAAGCCATTGGTATTACTTTAATAACTTCTATCGGTTCCAAAAGTCGCCGTTCTATGAGAAGTTGCGGCATAGTAAGTTTTTGATTGATTCGGCGAATAGTGCTGTTAGCTGGGAGGTGAGTGTACATTTTCTATATATTTTAAAACTAATTCTTATATTTTGAGCACAGAACGTTAATGAATTAACAATTTTGTTAAACGTTTACACCGTTTGTTCTTGAGATAGATTCTTTTGAACCTACATATAAAACACGAGGCCTTTTAATAAAGCTTTATCGAAATAAAACTCAAAAGTATCTCCGAATTATTTAACCACCCCAATAAAAATACTGAAACTACTATTTCTAATTATTATGCAAAAAAGGCTGTAAGGGCAGGCAGTAAGGCTGGGAAAGTAATGGCTGAGAAAAAAATGCAAAAAAAATAAACAAAAGTATACATAAGGCAAGTTTACGAAAGTTCTCGTAATATTAACAATACATTACTTGCCCATACCGACCAACTAACAATATCCCTCATTTCTAGCGCGCAAACGACACTTACTTCTACAAAGCGAACGGTACGTGGGAGCTCGTGTACCCAGAATACACACTGAGGACATATGTCAGTCGGCCAACTGGTAACGATACCGGAACCGCTACACTGTCCATGATCAATAAATCCTTTATAGCACATTATAACAGTACTGATGGTAAGTAAAAATTTTTTTTAAAAGTTATTTGCGATTTTAAGGTAAAGATTTGAAGAAGGCTTTTGCACACTTTTGGAATAGTAAGGATAAGCAAAAAATAGGCGGATCAGAAAAAAAATCTTATTCGATTTCCGTATATTTTCGATTATGGTCCTTTTTTATTTCCCAGCAATAATGATAATTTTAAACAAAGTAATCATAAAATACAGTTATCTAGCAAGGTCTGCGAGGCTACAAGCACAAACTTTGAAAATATTGTCATTAATTTAACCATTTATTTCCAGACATATCTTACCACATGATAGGAAAAATCGTTGACACCCGTTACGCAAAATTCAACTCATGGCGCAACTTCGACGACGTTTTAACCGTCGATCTCGCTTCGTACATTCGTCTCAATCACTCCCGACTGCTCACTAGCGCCATTAACTGGAGACCTGAAATCTTCAGTGAGGTCAAAGCCCAAGCAGTTTACACACTAAAACTTTTATACAGCCAAGTCAATGACACACTAGTCATCATCAAAGAAATGCCAATGGATGCTCACGTATCGCTGAAAAAGATCTGGACGGACGCTAAACCAAGAATCCGAGAGTTTTTGGACGACCTCAACGATTTACACGTAATCAAAGACGATCTAGATGAATTCGAACGGTTTTTGAATCAGTCGTATGGAAATAACGATTTTTACGTCAAAGATGTCGTTGAATTTACTTACTATGTACTAGACGAAATGGCGATTAGGAATCATTTGGAAAGCTTGCCTGGAATCGTGAACGACATGTGGCAGATTATGGGCAACACTAGTCAATCCATCAAGACCAGTTTGAACTACATAATTGACTCTATAAAGAAGGCTTATGCGAACTTCTTGGACTCGGTTAACAAAGTTCTTGAGGCAGATTTTATGGAACTGGTATCTGATAGGCTAGAAGCTATGATATTACAGTACGATACGTTCATAAGAGATTTGCATATGAAATTTTTGGAATACTGGGAACTGACTTGGGTGAATGCAACGAATAGGTTCTCGAAATACTGGCATGAAGTTCTAAAGTCTATTGAACCCCTGTTCTTCCAAGTTCTGCATTATACGGAGTCGTTCGTATTCGCTGTGTGGAAGAGTGTGATGGATTTCTTCTATAATAGGACTCAGGAGCTGACTGATTCGCCGTACTTCAACTATGTGTCGACGCTTGGACATGAAATGGATCGGTATGTATTAATGCTTTTGTGTATTTTTCTTAGATATATAATTGGTTTTTTATTTTGGAGATGTCTTTAGGTTCTTAAATACAAGATTTCCAGTTTTTAAATAGCTGATTATGTATTTTTTTTCCTTTTATTCCAAAATTATACAAAAAGTGAATCATTTTGAGTATAGTTATCTCAACATAGTCATCAACTCATCATGTATAGGACGGGGATTGATTTACTAAATTATAAATTTAATAAAGTTTAAAGTTCTTTTATGTACAACTTCAGGATATTTAATAACCCTAATTAAAATTTAATCCTAATACTATCTTTATTTTACAGCATCTACAAGGATCTAATGAACAACGATTTGATAACGAACATTAAGAAATACAGCAAGAAACTATTCGATGTCGTATGGAGTAAGATTGAGAAGTACATACCGTTTAAAGACGAGTTTCTACAACTGTACGCGGAGTTCAGAAACGCCTGGCAGAACTTCTTGAAGACGAAACAAGTGGTCTATGTTAGGGAGAAGGTATGTATTGATAGGCTAACTATACGCGCGGTGCTATGTGTACGTGTGAGGAAACTCGATTATTAGCTATATCCTTTTATTTGTGTGACAGTGAGACCAGTTAAAGATGTATTAGTACATAACAATACTATGTTATTACGAAGGCTAAGTGACTATAATAAAGTTCTTTTAACAGCATCGATGGCTCAGGTTATACAGTATATTAAACAAAGTGTTTAAGCGGTCATAATTAAACGGTAACTTCAATACATGGAAATCATCCCACAGGCATCTATTGTACTATTTAATTTTTTGGCGAGACAGTTAATATTTCATGCACACAAACTTTTGAATAGTTAAAAAGGAGATTGATGAACGGCGCGCTAAACAAATATTAATATGGTTTACAATAAAAGCACTCGTTGTTTTAACCCCAAATAATTTAAAACGGAGCCTGGAACTTAATATTTTTTCTTCCACTTCAAGTATCAAGAAGCGTACGTCCGTCTTAAGTGGTGGTACGACTACTTCTTGATCGGCGAAGCGCTGGAGACTGTCGGAGAGATACTGTACGCCAAGCTCACCGACATGACCAAGACCGCTCTGCAATATGAAGAACTGTGAGTATAGATATAAAGGAAATGGTAACTTATAGCCTTAATGGTAGAGTTGATATTTGAAGGAGCTCGTGGCTAAGCTATAACCGCATAAGTGATTCGATCACAGGCTAAGCTATGCTTGACGCGGTTGGTCCGTAGGTGGGTGACCATCTTTGTCATAGCGAGTTCCTCCGTGTTTCGGAAGGCGAAATTGTGGGTCCCGGCTTTCCAAAGTGACAAATTGTGAAAGAAAACATCGTGAGGAAGTCCAAATTCCAAATTTAATACCTGTAATCGCCAAAACATGATCATCAATGCTCAAACCTTCCTTCTTCATATACATATAGGCTGGTATTATATTAAACGGTAACTATAGCATAAAAATCACTCTTTTGAAAAGGCTGTTGTAGTTTTTAGAAGCGAAACACCATATATTAATAAACTTTTAATCCGTTACAGGCATCGCACCCCCAAAACGAACTTCATATTCGATCCCCGCGTCGGTGAGATCCTTCTAGAACAGAAGCTGCCGATGTCGTGGCACGCCTTCAACAGGACCCCGGACTTCACGGAGATATCTGAATACAGGACTGTTAAGAACTTCATGGACGAGTGGCTGACCACTAACAAGAGTATCTGGTCCTTCTACTATGATATCAGGCCGTATATGGACTTTGATAATCTTATGCCGCCGTTTGCTGGTAAGTTGTTTGATTTTTAGGATTTTGGACTAAAAGGATCGATAAGGAACTCATTTATTAAAGTTCCAATGTATGTCCTGTCCGTACTTCTTGAAAGCAGGAAAGCTGTATCTCATAAACTGTTATGACAGAGAATGAGTCTGACTTTTTCGATGTTACTTGTTTGTTCTTTAGTAATGAAACCTGTACGTAAAAATAGGAAAAATAATTCTTTAAATCTTTACAGTTTAAATACTCTTTATAAGCATTATTGCGATTTTAATGCAGTTATATATTGGATGCAATTTGATATCATTTCTTTTTTAGATCGGTTTTTCTTAATAAGTACTTGAATAACTATTTAAAAATCTTAATTTTTTTCTAATCTTACCTAATAAAGTCTATCGCAAATTCCAAAAACATAATTCCATACCATTCTTACCAGAAACAGCAAATAAACTTCACAAAAAAGTTTGCTTTTTTCTACAACTTGGCAAAGGCATCCCTCTTTTTCTTCCAAACCTCTTTACATTCCGCAATTTCTGACTAATAATACTAAATAAAAATCACCTTTCCAGGTATGGCAATGATGACCGGCCAAGGTACTCTAGTAACGTTCGACAAGCGTGTGTTCACCGTGTCCGAGGCCGGAACGTTCCTGCTCTCCAAGGACTACAGACAGGACAACTTCACCGTACTCATGGAGAGTAATGATCAAGGACGGTACAACCTGGTCGTGTTGACTAGGCGAAGTCTTGTACACATCGACCTGTATAAACAGGTGAGTTTAGAATTTGTTTTGTGGTTTTTGGACCCTATTTAAACGTGTAGTGCTTATTCATGAGACTAGATTCGGATGGTTTATTAAGTGATGTAACGGTTTATTCACGCGTATTTTTTGGCATTACCGCGTCAGCTCATGATTAAGGAGTCAGATTGGATCAATCAGTATAAATTATGACTTTCTCCAAGTTTCAATTTTGACTTCCTTACACATATGCTACAGTAGTATGTTACAATAATCTTTAATGTTTTATTATTATTAATAGGAATAATAAACCTCTATTTCGGACCAAGTCCATATAAAAAGAAGTTAGCACAAAACATGAATAGAAATAAATACAGATTACAATGCAGTGTGTAGGCTTAACTAGTATCTAAGCAACTGAGAGTTTCATCTATCCGTCAATATGTTTAGAACGCTAAATTATTGGCGTTGATATTATTTTAATACAAAATTCCTTCACAGGAAGTATCGATCGGTCACTCGGTGCTAAGCCTGCCCGCGCAGGTGGACGGGCTGGTGATCGACCGGCAGACCGACACGCTCTCCGTGCAGGGACACAACGGCCTGGACATACACTGCAACCTGCTGTTCCACAACTGTAAGCTGGAAGTATCAGGTGTGTTCACTATATTATTATATCTCTGTTATTTTATTCGCAATAATCGCTTATAAGTAATACTAGCTGTTGTCCGCGACTCCGTGCGTTTGGACTTCAGTTTACAGCTGTAAATTGAAATCCACGCGAACTTAATCGCATTCAACAACATTAAAAACCCTCTATCTCCAGGCTGGTACTACGCGACCCTCGGCGGCCTCCTCGGTACATACAACAACGAGCAATACGACGACCTCCAACTCCCGAACAGCACATACACGACCTCTATTAACGAGCTCGGTCACAGCTGGAACATAGTACCGGCCGCCACGCCCACTTACATAGAGAACAAGGACTTGAAGAATGATACTCAATGTGATAAGTTCTTCTTGAATAAGGTGTCGCCGTTGCATCCGTGCTTCAGTGTTGTGAGTATTGTTTATATTAGAATAAATAGAATTTAATAATAAAGGGGAGGGGTGGGGGAACAATTATATGTCATAGGCTGAGTTGATCAATATGATTTTATCTAAAAAATGTATATTATTATGTGTGTATTGAGCATACAAATGTGAATTTTCCCTTTATCTGAGCTTGTTTAAATTATCAAGGCAATAGTTTTTATTTAATTCTGGACTGATAGTTTTTGGCGCCTGCTTTCCGTCTCCATAAAGCCATTATTACTTTATGACCTTTCATCATATTTAGTGTAAATTACTATTTAAAAACATTACTGACAATTTTTGCCAAAAAACATTAGAAATCCAAATTTTCTTAGACGTGCCTTTTTCAGTCAATCATAATGTATTTCCTTTCTCCAATTCATATTATCACACGTGTTTCCCTTGCCCCAGATCTCGTCGTCTCGTTTCTACCTGGAGTGCGCGCAGGGCGGCGCGGCGTGCGCGCTGGCCTCCGCCTACCGCGAGCTCTGCCAACACCAACACGTGCCCACGCACATGCCCGACCACTGCCACCAGTATGGACCCATACACTACTTGTTGCTATTTATAACTCAGGCTACTCAGCAAGGATAGCTGAGATGTTGAGGCCACGCGAAATACACTGTGTGTCGTATCGCGGGATCGATCCCTGCCTAGGATAGTACGGGGAAACACACACTACTTATTGCAATTATATCTGCAAGGATAGCTGAGTGGTTGAGGGCAACTCGGCAAATACACTGTGTGTCGTGACGCGAGTTCGATCCTCGCGTAAGACAAGCGTTTGTGTAATCCACGAATGCTTTTTCTGAGTCTGAATATAGCCGAATGGTTTAGGGTAACAACGTAAGCTAGCAAGACGAGACGTGACGCGGGTTCGATTCCCGCGTTTGTGTCATCAACGAATGCTTGTTCTGAGTAGTGTCTTTATGCTTGTGTCTAGAATGTTTGTAAAACCCCCTGCGAGACAAAGTTCCTAAATGCAGGAGAAGATTTTTTTGGAAAAAATTATGAAAAGTCAATGAAACTGAAAACGGTCCCGACATAGAATAAATTACTAGATACACTGATATTTATAACTTACACTATACTTTTTGGTAAGACTAAAAATAAACCACCGTAAAATTTAATCTTAATTTATATTTAAAAAACACAAAATAACTTGCTAAACTCACACGAATACCAATCATCAACCGAACAACAAACCCTTACTTACAGATGCACGACTCCTCAAGGCGACATTATAGAAGAAGGCACATTCCACATTCTGCAATACATCCCGAACTCAACCGACGTCGTGTTTATAGTGGAGGCACAGTACTGCAACAAGAACCTTAGGAAGAACAAGAACATGGACCTCTTTGTAGAGGCATTTGATACTAAGATGCAGGAGAATGGGTTGTCTGATAATAGGTGAGGTTGAATTTAGTATAATAGGGATGATGACTATTTTTTTGCAGTGTCCGTCTTGTAGTTTTTTGTATAATAATGGATACGCATTTTTTAATTTGTCCCGCAAACATAAATTGACCAAATTACAGTGAATGAAACTTACGCGTGACGTCACGATTGAGTATAAATTTTACTCTATCGTTACCTCACAAGCCCCCTCTCCTAAACTTTAAAGCAGTTAATCTTTGTCAATTCTAGTTTTTCTGAAAAAGGAAAAAATACGTGTCTCACACTTCTCAATTATCTAACTAAGGGACTAATGAGATTTTTTCTTTTTATACCCAGTCATCATCCCTATTGTAGATTTTCAGTTTGGATCCCGATTAAAGGGAATAGGTAAGTGTTCCGATGGTTTTACCCGAAGAAGTCCAGCACACCCTTTCACGTCAGTTACAGTCTATGAGGAAATGTACGTTTTGTTTGTGTGTATGTTTAAGTTTGTTACCTTTTCACTCTCAAACGGCTTCAACGATTTTTATTAAATTTGGTGTGAAGTTAGCTGACACATTGGATTAACACGATACTACTTTTACAAGTGCGTTAAAGGAATGTAGGAATGTAATGTCGTACTCATCTGTATGTATGATGTGTGAAGCCGCATTTAATGCTTTTAATATTCCGAAAAATATTATTATAACTTATAAGTAATGTTTGTTTTTGCTCAGGTACGCGATAGTAGGTTTCGGCGGTCGCGGCGTGTACCGCCGTCCGCGCGCTCTGTACGTCAACAACGAGGTGTTCACCAACTCTATAGAGATATCACAACATCTGGACAACTTTATCATCGGTATGAATGCTCGTTTTTAATTATCTTATAAGTTTATGTTAATTTGGACTTTGTTAATAGTAGTTTAAGGTACAAATTCAAATGGAGTCGACTTTAAATTTAAAAAAGTTTCCTGTTCGAAAATAAATTGTTCCTAGTTAAATTTTTTTAATTGCTTTAGCCTCGATCAATATTATCCACAAATATTCATACCCCACCTATATTCACCTAACCAGACAAGGCAGACCTCATCCGTGGTAACCGTTCATCTCGCACGGACATGTTCGCCGCGCTGAGCTTCGCGACTCGCCTCCCGTTCCGCGCCGCCGTGCCCAAGACATTCATACTCATGCCTTGCTCCAAGTGTGACTCTGCGTTTATGAGGGTAAGTGTTACAAACAAACAAATCAATAGGCGTATTTAACAAAATAGTTTAGAGTTTAGTCAGTCAGACAGATTAAATAAATATTTTGTATTTTCTTTCATCTCGTAATCAAGAATAAAGTTAATACAGTGAATTAAAAATTCCGTGTGACGTCACTTGAGAGACTCACTGAGAAGTGTAAGTTATCTCCCATGCTTGGTGTATTCCCTTTTAGATAATGCCACCTTGTCAATTATTAACTTTTCCTAAGGGAATATATACGGCTATTCCTAATTCTTTTGACATTCTGATCCACTAAACTATACTGGTGAAGCCTTCTTTATCTATTTTTACTACGAGACAAAAACTACTATTTACATTGCTCTGTAATGTTATGTGGTTTCGTCAATAGTTGGACTACTCGACAATCTACCACAATCTGATGGAGAGCTCGGTGACTCTGCACGTCTTAATGGATGACGACTTTATGCTGTCCAAGAAACGAGCGGCCAAGTACTTGTTCGGTGAGTACTAGAAACAGAAGCCGATTTAAACTTTGTGATAAATAACATGCAAGTTGCGATACATTGACGTCAATGATCTGTCACTTCTGTTGCTATTGTTATATCACCCAGCAATGTATTACAACTTGTATGACATCGTCTAAATAAGCGATAAAGATACTTTCTGTACAACTCATCATCTAAGCCTTTTTTCCAACTATATACGGGTCGGCTTCAAGCCTAACCAGATGCAGCTGCAAACGTACCAGTGTTTTATAATGAGCCTCTTCAACTCAGTTACCTGGGCAATATCCTTAGCTTCTGACTATCCTTAATGTCAAAGATGTATAAATTACATCCGGTACCCATAAATTAACGTGCCTTCCGAAACACAGAGGAAATCGTAATAAGATATATGGTCACCCATCCACGAACCAACCGCATCAGGCTTAACTTAACCTGCGATCATCAACTTGTGTATAATTTACTAAGCTATTAGCTCCTCGAAGCGCTTTCAATAGATCTACGATACCAAAAACTCATTTTATACTCATACTGCCTTTTCATCATATTTCCACGATAGTCCGATAATCTTTTTTTTTCATTAGGTGTGGACAACACTCTGGCCTATACGAACAAGGATTACGAGAGGCTTGTAGGCGATACTGCGCTCAGGAAGCAAGTGAAGCTGCCTAAAGAAAAGCTTGGGCTGTGCACCTCACTCGCTATGGAGACCAACGGTAATATACTTTTAAATACCTACAAATTTAAAAAAGAAATAAAGTTATCTATACCCATAACAACGATTCTGATGTTTTGCCATAAAAATATCATCGTCATTCCAGCTCGCAATCACTCAATTCTATATAGGTCTGCTGATTTTTTTGCTACGTTTTCTGCTTAGCCCATCCCTCTTACAAGTACTTCCATTAAACCTATCTATATCGTCAGCCCAACTAGTCATCCCTGATTCCTGCGTCCGGTACGACTCCATTGATTGTCCGTACGTCTGCATAGATCTAAAATATAGTCCATTGTCTATTGCCCAATGTTAAATTTTTTAGTCCTTACCTTGCGTTTTGTAGAATACGCAATTTTGTTTGATGTCTAGAAGGGACCGTGTAAAGCTAAAACGAAGTTTGTGGACTTGCCACTCTTGTCCCACGGCCGACATCTTGAAAATAAGAGCTGAAATGATATTTTTTTACGATACATGACGTAAACTATTTATCAGATAAAAAAAAATAGTAGCCTTTTCTTCATGCAAATTAAATTCTCTACAACTTAGGTCCAGTAACTTATTGTCACAGTACTAAAAATAAAGAAGTTACCAGCGAAAATATTTAGGAAATTCCTTGAGAGTAAATTTGTATTTCAATGGAGTAATATCCCGTTTTATAATTCGTCCTTAGGCACGATATTCGCGGGCGCCAAGCTGCAGGGCGACCGGCCCACAGCGCGCCGCTTCTCCACCGTGCTGGGCGCGCGCGCCGCCGCCGCCAGCGCGCGCTGCGCCAGCCCGCCGCGCTGCGAGTGCAGCGAGGGGCGTCTGCTGTGCCGGCCCTGCGCGGACACGCAGCGACTCGTAATATAACACTTTTCTTTCAAATAAGGCTATAGTTACAGCATCTTGAGCGCTCGGCGGAAGAGTGGGGATCGCTTTGCGCATCGTACACTCAGGAATATAACGCCTATTTTGAGCCGTCTTGAGGTGCATGCAACTGCAGCAAAGAACGAATTTCAACGAATCGCTCATGACGGCTATGACGCGATGCGCTGCGGGACAATCACTGCACTTGAGTCCGCCCGCGCCTCACTCCATACCGCAAAAGAGACCTAAAAAGCACTTCTGCGCAAGGTCAGCGCTCAAGATTCGCGCCGACCATTATACTGTACTTACTACTTACGACGGGCCGTGGTCTAGTGGTTAGTGACCCTGATTGCTAGACTGGAGGTCGTGAGTTCGATTCCCACCCAGACTAATCTTTGTGTGATGGACACGATCTTTTGTTCAGTGTTTGGGTGTAATTTATCTATATAAGTTTATCAGTCGTCTAGTGCTCATAATAGTAGAGTACAAACTGAATAATAGTTGCCCATGTTTTTAATTGTCTCCATTCAAATTTTATCAAAATCGGTCCCTGAAAAATTCTGCTTACTTATCGGGGAGTACCTGAAAATTGATTTGCAAAAATCCAATCGGAACGACAAACAAACAAGAAAGTGAGAGAATAGAAAAATTCTAAGTAATTACGAAAATTTAACTTATTTAAGTTTAATTATCGAAATTCGATTTCACTCAGACAGTCGTGTCGTAAGCGAATAGCGGATAGCGAAAACAATCAAACTATTTAACAAAAGGTTATCACAGTCAAATGTTTTATCTTAGGAAACGAGCAAGTCACATAGTACCTAAACGTATTAGAAATCGAAAATTGTATTTATTTTATGATAGATTTATCAATTTTTTAAGACACGCTTCATAAACTTTAGGTACTTATTTAGTTTTGAATCTCGTAACTGATATGCTTATTGAATAAGCCTAAATTTTTAATTTTAAATAGTATTATTTTATCAAAGTAAAAATGCGAAAGTGGACTGATTTTTCATCATCATTCCCCTTGCCCTTATCTCATTTTTTTTTGGGATCGGCGCAGCACGTCTTATTCTTCCATTCCTTTCTATCTGACGTCATTTCACAAGAAATAATGAATGGATTATGTGAAATACGATTCTTATCGAATCCATCCATTGTTTCTTTGGTCGCCCTCTTTCCCTCCTAAATAACAGGGTCTTGTGTATAAAATATTGACTATCAAAATAATTCCTTCTATAAATGTTAAACGAACATAAGCTATTCATATTTAATTATTCCAATACAAAATCGCATTTTAACTATTTCCTTTACAGATGGAGTTATCGTTCTTCAACTCGGATGATATTGATGAACTCATAGACATAGCTATGGAGCCGCCCACGTTGCCCGCATTTAGATGATCAAAGATCTTAGCTTAACCAATGATGTACAAACTTAATGAGAAATGTAATGTTTTATATTTATTAGAATTAGAAAATTCTTCATGGATTACACAACTTACACAAGCCATGACATCTCAATTAAAAAAAAGATGGACAGTTTAAAAATATTTGGAAACTTGTTTTTGGTAAGTACTAAAGGCCAGTTTTTGATTGCCCATTTCTGGGTATAGCCTCCCATCTTAATTATTGGTCATTATGACGATAGGATTCGCAACACTACGAATCAATAAAAAAAATACATGATTAAAATACAAGATTTTAGATAGTGTAACACTTACACGTACTTATAAATAATTGAAACTTCTTTAAACTTTTTCAATGCATGGATTAAGAATTCTAATTTATTTAAGAATACGGACATGAATTAGTTTAATTAAATAGAAATATTAGTGAAATTGTTTTATTGAAATGTTGTACCTAGCTAAACATTAAAAATATATTTGAAAACGTGTACAATACAATTTATTGGAAACTGAGTGTTTGTTTTAACTACAATATAAATTGTAGATTTAGAGCGTAATTGTGTAAATATTTATAAGAATGACATTGAACAAAATATTGTAGTAATAAAATATTTTTGTAAATCAATATCTTTTTTTATGCATTTCCTCTTACCGCCAACTTAAACCACCTTGCCTTGCAGTCAACAACCACTATCGCTAATTTAGCTCCATGTGTAGAGTAGATACATAATTAATAAAACAGGTTTGTAATAAAAACTCTTTATTATTTACTATCTTAGCATCATAAATAAGATTTAAAACTACAAAAACATGTCTTTGAGTAAAAATTTTAAACTTTTCAGTTTCAAACAGAAAAAGGGAACACTAGATTTTTAAGACAATTTAGAATCTAACAGAATATATAAGGAACTAGTCATCCTATAAAGTTATTTTCATTTACAATCGACATCACTGTTGTTGGCGAGTTTTTAAATTTTGACAGACTTGCCAAAAGAGTGACCAACACTGATTATAATTTGTGTACTACTTATGCATTAGGTATGCAAGCACAATGCCTGTACCAATAAGAACAATAGCAAAACCTTTGTACATTAAGTTATAAAACACTTTATCTTGACCCCCGACAGAGTTGACTATTGAATTGTTTAAAACAAACACTTGATTGCTCTCTTCAATAAAAGCGTTTTTCTCTTCTTCCGTCATTTTGTCGGCTATTTCGTTTGTAGCCTGTCTGAAGTCCTTTTTCAGTTGACCTATGTCTGTGCCAGTGAAGTCTGTCACTTTGTCTGTGTAGGGTTTTACGGAACCTAGAATAAAAAAAATAGATCTCTAAAAACAATTCAAATTGTGATGCAGTTCTTAGTTATACAACATCCTTTGCAATGAGAGACAAGTAAGCACCAAAAATACATAAATTCCAGATTATAAATATTGATTGGACGACTCACAACAATTTTTTTTTTGGGAATCAGCACTTTCTCAAGGAACTTCATAATCTGATTCTAGTAGACAGAAGAAATACTTTAACATAAAATCTTGCATGATCTTTATCTGGTTGCGTAATAATTTCTCATGTAATAGTTACCATCACCAAACATCCTTCGCTTCTTAGCCAATATCTGTCCTCCACTGAGCAAACCCAAATACAGATGGTACACATATGCCAGCAGGAGTTGAGGGTTGGTCTTCTCCAGCTCTTGTAAGTGTTCAAGATAGTTCTCTAGAGCTGGTGCCTTTGGTATTGACCGCCATTCCGACCCTAAGTAATGTTCCAAGTCTTCTTCGAAAGCTTTCTTTCTGTGCACAGAAAATTACTTACAAAATAGAAAATAGACAAATAAGAGGCAAAGTTAAAACAAAGACAGCCTACATCACATTTTTCAATGCATTAGTTATAATATAAATAAAACCTTATTTATAAGATGGAAGTCATTGGATTATAATAATGAAGAATACTTGGTTGAAAGGAATTTATATCATAATGCAGAGTAAAATTTTAAATGTAAGTCGCTATAAATTAAAAAATTATGACAACTCTGCACTGTTCAATAGTGTATGGGTAAGCTTTTCTTATGTAAAGTGAACACACTGTCAAGACCAAAGTTAGTGATCTTTTTACCAAATTCAACTCTCTCCACCCCAGCTCACTTTCAACCTATTTATCCATACATATTATACAAAGTATGCTATGGCATAGAATACCAGTACATACCTGTAAAGAGCCTTGTTAACAAACATTTTGTCAAAATCAGGCATCTTCAGCCTTTCTTTAGCATCTTCCAGGTAACCAAATATGTGGTAGAAAATGAACAGTCCTCCACCCCAGACTTCTTCATTTCGTAATGCTGGAATATTAAGGTACAATATTAAAACAACACAGCTGTCTATTAGGCACAAAAATACAGTAAGGAAGGACATTTTGTAGATCTCAGAGATTTACACACTACTGATCTGATTATTGTAATGGACTGGATAGTTTAAGCAATAAAAAATAATTATTACTTCTTGCAGGCCTGAAGATATGAAGGCACTATTTGGGCACTACATTTTTAAGTTTCACATTAATATTGTATACCCATATTAAGAAAGAAAAGGTTTGTTTAAAAAAAAACTCTGAGTATAATATTGCAATGCAGCTTTTATATCCAAAGGCAGGGTTTAACTCGGATTTTATTATAGGTAAGTAAATCATTTGGCATATTACTTGAAAGTCTTTGTTCACATTGTTATTTACCGGCTCGATAAAGCACTGCGTAGACAATGACTTAACAAAAATACCACAATATTTTAACAAATATAATAATGGAAAATAATATTTAGAGTCTTACACAACCCTTATTAAAGATAAATAATACACAATCTAAAAAATATATCTTTAAACTTACAGATAGCGAATTTTGCATTAACAAGAGCGTCACTTAAGTTATGTATTTTTCTCGTAGCTCTTCGCATGCGAGTTGTAAATAAATCTTCACTTTCCGACATCCTGCAGACTTGGTTCAATGTTTTATCGCGTTTAAGAGGCGGCACTCGCAAAATATTGAACCTAAATAACCCTAGGCCATCAACGCACTGACACTCAAAAGATAACTTTTTGACATTTTACGATTTTTTTCTTAACCCTTTCGCTGCTTTAATAAAGCAAGTAATTTTGGAGCGCGGGATTGGAACCGTCTAACTTTTTGAATTTTCATAAATTAAATTGTCTAAATATTTTCCTTTTTATATTTCGCTCAAACAGAACACGACATGAACATAAAGGTTACACAACGACAACTTATTGTCACGGATAGGAACTAGAAAAAGGGATGTATTCTCTACCATATATTTTTTCCAGTTGATTTTACTCAGTTACTTTTCGTTTCGTGATGTTATTGACTTTAGTTATTAGTAGATTAAAATTTCGTGTTTTCTTGTTAGAAATATCCCAGTCGTAGAATGTTAGGGTTAACCAAGTCATCAGCTGTTCCAATCTGACATTTCTTTAAATTTAATATTCCCTCTGCGTGGTTTCGAGTGTTTATTACTTTAACGAAACTAATTGAAAGGCTTTTAGTATTTTAGGTAACGATGATTTCTATTTTTGACAAAATTACAAACTGTTATAATTAATGAGCAAAGTATAAAAATATTTAATCTACGTCCAAAGTAGATATTTTAACTGTGGTTGTTTAAATAATTGAAGAAGTTAAATAAAATTGCGGAAACTAATAAACTGTTATCAACACTTTAGTTTGACGATTCACGTTGCAAGTCGGCGCCTTATTTGATACCAAGCACTGATATAGTTAAAAGTAGTGTACAGACGGTGGTTTTGAAGAGTAATTACAATAATGGGTGATTCCTGTAGAATAAAGGTAAACACGAGATCCATTTTATTATTGATTGATTGTATAGAATATTACATATAAGGTAAATTCCTATAAATGAGAAATTTTAATTAACATTAAATAATCAGTATTCAACATTTAAATCCCATTCTTAAAATTAAAAGTACGGTAACGAGATTGTTTATAAATTGATAAACTCCTGTAATCAGTTTGACTTTGACATTTCCTAAATTGTTATCTAACCTCACTTGGCCGATTTTTTTACTTGTTACAAAATTACGATGGCTTATGACTTAAAACAAGAAGAAGACGTGAAGGAGTACATAGAAAACCTCGGTATTGAATACCGCTTTGGTTGTTACAAAGAGAAAAAGCCGGAAGTATGCCACCTTTTGGGCGATTACTTGGAGTCAATAAAGAAAGATTACGAAAAAGCGGGGAAAGTGTACAAAAGCAACTGTTTAGATTACAAATTCGGGAAGTCATGTCTGAAGATCGGGAATTACACGATGATAGGGCGCGGGAGGGATAAAGGTGATACCGCCGAAGCTTTGAAATACTTCGAGAAGGGATGTGAATACAACGAGCCGGGGGCGTGCTTGCATGCTGGCATGCTGCTCACTGCCACTGGGCCCGGCGTTAATATACAAAGAGATGTGCCTAAAGGTATAATCATGAATTACTTATTGCTCAATATTGTGTAATTGCTCATTGCCTTGGTTCAAATGCTTCATACATTCTGGTGTTCCTAAGTCTTGACTTGAATTGATATTGTTTAATCATTATCAGCATCAGTTTTCATTAATTAAATAATTCAGCTTAGCTTACAATAGTTATAAATAAATAATAATAATTTAAATTGATTTCATAACATTTTGTTGGGCATAGCTGTCTATTGTAGCAGGCAATAAAATTCAATAATTAAAGTCAACATTAAGTTTAAATAACATTCTTATCAGGGTTCCATTTCATTTAATTATAAAATGAACAATTATTCAATTTGTGTAATATAATGCTTACGTTACATTTATTTTCAGGTTACAACTACCTCAAATTAAGTTGCGATCAAAATGACCCGATGGCTTGTCACTACCTCTCTGGAATGTACCTCACCGGTGTACCTAAAAACGTAGCAGACTTCAACCCACACAGACCAGAGAAGAACAAAGACATTGAATACCTTATTAAATCAGATATGAAGCAAGCATTTCATTTTGCGAAAAGAGCTTGTGAACTAGGAAATATGTTTGCATGTGCCAATGTCAGTATGATGTATAAAAGAGGTGATGGTGTTGAAAAGAACCCAGAGGAATCGAAGCGGTACTTTGAAATTGCACAAACTCTACAAAAGGCACATGAAACTACAAAAGAAATCAAATTCCAGCAAGGCTTAGATGGCAAATAGTATGATCTGGGGTTTCCAATGTTGCATTTATGTGTTTCAGTTGTATAGCAAATTGTTGTAGATTTGATTATGTTGTATAAAAATAAATTATTATTATTAATACATGAGTCTATTATTCCAATACTGCAGGTTACTAGACCTGTACTTGCATAAGTTTTTAAAGAAACAGAACGGAAAAATAATATATAGAAACTTATAGTTAAAAATGTTCAGTCTTTTTCACAATTGCTTTGACAGTCTGGACCAACTACAAAGCAATTGGCTTAAATTTATTTCAATTGGAAGATGTTGTCTTGATTGATAGCAGTGCCAATTTATTGATTGATGCTTTTAAGACTAAAAAAGTCTGTATTTTATTAGCTGTAACTTTATAGAATTTACTGAACAAAAATCGACTCCAGCTGGCTTAAGTGAGAGTGTCTATCCTATTTGCTGAAGGATGATTTAAAAGGTTTCATTTCACCAAAAAAAAAAACTATTAAAACCCAAAATATACATATATTTGAAACGAGAATGAAAATTTATATCTAGTATAATTACATAAGTCCTCCGTCGATATAGATTTTTATGCACCATTAGCCAACAGTTCAACGAAAGTCTGCATAAAAAAGTCATAATGTTCAAACTATAATATAGGTGGGCATTATCGGCGGTTCGGGCTTTGAAGACCCCTCGCTATTCGAAAACCAAGTAGAGAAGGAAGTGACGACACCGTTCGGCAAGCCGTCCGATGTGTTGGTGGAGGGGGTCACTAAGGGAGTCCCCTGTGTGTTCTTGTCGAGGCACGGCAGGAAACATCAATTGCAGCCGAGGTGAGTTTATATGATAGGTTGAACTTCGAGATAATATTCAAAACGTTCTGAGTAGGTATTTACTAAACAACGAAACTCATGATTTCTTTGTGAGATAATTTCATCGTATATCTTTAACGAAGTCCATACAATTTTTTAACGAAACCGGTTTAGCCACTTGAGCGTAAA
Organism: Trichoplusia ni; assembly: GCF_003590095.1. NCBI lineage: Eukaryota > Metazoa > Arthropoda > Insecta > Lepidoptera > Noctuidae > Trichoplusia > Trichoplusia ni. The sequence goes on along the minus strand of NC_039489.1, from coordinate 7,815,257 downwards.
GAGGTTACAATTATACACACTCTCTCATGGGATTAGTGTAAAATCTGCTCGAGACGTTATATCGTTTCAGTAGGTACCCATGTGTGTATGATTCTCGGTAATGTATTTAATTCTATACATTCATAATTTGCCCAAGAAAAGCATACTACTTGCAGTGTCGATCACAAAGATTTCATTACAGGGATTTTAAAGTCGCAGAATTATGTAAATGTTACTCACGTGGGTAATTATCTTAGCAATCTCTGTTGACCAGATTACACTGATAACTGCGGTTTACCTTACCTACTATCTAAAGCAGATGAAGATAAAATTTCTCGTTAAGCAAACTAGACTCACGTAGGTTGACCTACATCTAAAATTTCCTATTCTTAAGTAATACTTTAATTGAAATAGGTAGGTATGAGTTCCTACACGCTACATACATAATATCGAACATTGGACATACAATATGTAGGCAGATTGTTGGTAAATAAATAAGTTTTGGTTTGCATTTAATTTTTGCAGCGATATAAACTACCGCGCCAATATCTGGGCGTTGAAGGAAGCCGGCTGCACCCACATCCTGGCCACCACAGCCACCGGCTCGCTGGTGGAGGACTACAAGCCAGGAGAACTTGTCATATTGGATGACTTCATTGATCGGTAAGGAATTTGTGAAAGTAAATGATAAAACCAAGTACTAGAATAACCTTGCTTAAATTCTAAACTAAACTAAATTCTAAAGATACTCCAAAATTATCTATGTTATTTAAAATCGTTTCGTCTTTTGTCCTGTAGAACATATCTTTTAAAGAAATGCCCATCTATAAATAATCACCTATACAGTGTCGCAGTCGTTGTACCTTTGCACTATGTACTATTGAGTAGGTAACACATAAGTAATCCGCATTTTTCCGTGTTTACGGAAATAACTACTGCTAAAACTGACAAGCGCCCAATTTAAATGAAATTACTAAGAGCCAAAACACCAACAACTATCATTCTCATCTCATTATACCATCTTTAATTAAAATCCTTTCCCTGTATACCAGTACATGGGGCCGACCATGCACGTTCTACAACAACACGGAGGGCGGGCCTCGCGGTGTGTGCCACTTGCCCATGAAGCCCGCCTTCTGCGAGCGCGCCAGACAAGCCATGATCACCGCCGCGAGAGCGAGAGCATGCAGGTTCCATGAGACAGGGACTGCTGTTGTTATACAAGGACCTAGGTAAAGTAATTTACCTACCAATTCTATTATATAAGACAAAAGCTTGAAAATTATGGCAGTGCCTATTGGCTATTGTTTAACGCATTGGAATACCGTTGATGAGTATAAGTGCCATCATACTTTAATTAGTAGTGTTTTACTAGTACACTTATCTTACTTCTAAAAGAAACATTACGATTAGATTCCAATAGGATCATTTATTAGATTGAAGTTGTTGGAGCTGGATTAAAAAGATTTGAGAAAGACGTAGACTAGAACGTTGAACACCCCGTGACTCACTTTGTATCGCCGTAGTTCAGAAAAAAACAAAGAACTCAAAAGTGACTGTCTGCTTAGCATCTAACTGTTTCTCTTATTCAGATTTTCGTCTCGAGCAGAGAGCCTCATGCATCGTCAGTGGGGCGGACACTTGGTCAACATGACGACAGTGCCAGAGGTACACATTTTCAACAGATTTTATATTATATTAATCATCATAGGCCAAGGCCGGGTATAACAGGTGAGAAACTATTTGGAAGTTTGACTTGTAACTTTTTTTTTTCTAGGTGGTGTTAGCCAAGGAAGCCGGTTTGAGTTATGCCGCCGTGGCTCTGGTTACTGACTACGACTGCTGGCGGCAGAATGAGGAGTCTGTAAGTGACAAAATGTATATAGGAGGCTCATACCATTTTTAAATATGTAGTTGGTGGGATACAGACACATTCCAAAATAACGTACCTACCTAGTAGCTCGTCATGCCCTTAATTTCGCATAAAAAATAAAAAAAGCAGAATCTAAAAAAAAAAAATTGTAGCTTTCAATTTTATTACTGAATCCTTGTTTTATTTCTCAGGATAACGCAAAATAAATATTTTTTAGCCTTTGTATTTGTCAATGTTTTGTAAAACGTCTCGTTCTCAGGTATCGGTCGGCGAGGTGATGGCGATGTTCGCTAAGAACATGAAGACCACCACGACGCTCATCATGGACGCAATCCAGGTTCTCAACGCCGAAACAGACTTCCAATACCTGGAGGAGCATAAAGTAAGTGTCTCTTTGTTTCCACTTCAAAATAATACTATAATTATATCTATACCTAGTCAAGTCAATGAACAATGCTATGTAGCAAAAGATGCAGATATTATGTTATAAAATAAAAAAATGTTTATTTTTCTTTTCAGAAAACACTAGCTGGCTCCATTATGCTGAAGGAATAATACATTCATGTAAAACATAACCAAAGAAGTTTATATATTTTTATGCAGCTACCTTTATATAATAAAGGGTTTGATAATAAATCAACATTTACCTCCATATAATTAGTTTTATTTAAACCTTTAACAAAACAATCCAGCTTATCATATAAAAAATTAATCATTTTCTGTTTAATCATTTAATTTAATAGGAAGTCCATTTAGAGGAGTATTCCGATCGTGGGCTTTCCTTTGCCTGCGCGATGCGTCATTTAACTTTTTTTCATCTAGGAATCCGCCATGTTTGTCACTGTTGCCGCGTTTTTATTCCCGCGCACGTAGTTAGATAATGTAACATTCCGATTAAAAATATTTACGTACATTCGTTTTCGTGACTATATAGAAAGTAAAAATAGTGTTTTTCGTTAAGCTATTTGAGTAAGTACTCCATAAAAAATATTAGTGATAACTTAGTGGTGCCCGTGCGAGGAGTAGTTTAATCGTGTGTCGACGCGTTCTTTGGAGTACAAATAATGGGATAAGTATATTCGAAAACCGACGGTTTGGAGAGTCGTTCCAGCTTCTAGTAGGTAAGCCATATTAGTTCCGGATTATTCAACCGAACGGTAGCCCGACTTTGGCGTATTTTAAATATTTATACCTACGGCCGAAAAGGGCGCTTGGGTTGGTGTGAAAAATGAAAATGACTGTTTAACTGTTTTAACGACAAACAGGCAAAATAACTAGTAATCGAAAATTTCCAATATGTTAGCTGTAAGTAAACTATACATTACAATAGAGGGGTCAATTCCAACCAGACTATATATTATACTATGGACTTGCATACTGCGGAAGTTCTTACACTTACTAAAGGCAAAATTAAAATAAAACTTCATAAATTACTTAGCATATCCATTTATTTGTAGGCTAGTTTAAAAACACGTCATATAAAATGATCGAATCATTCTTATTATCTAGACATTCCACACATTTACCGTTCCCCTTCAGAGTGCTAGCTTCAAGGACATTGCTGGCCAAAATTACAATACATTCAATACCAGACAACGTAATGAAAACAAAATGTGTCATTAAAAAATATACATAAAATAAAAATATTATGAATCCGATATAAAGTGCGTTAAAATAAACATATTATTGTGTATAAATATGAATCAAATCATTTTCACTTACATTATTGTGCTTAAATTAAAAACTGCGAATGCTAATGATAATCTCAATTACATTCAATCGAATGAGTTGGCGCAACCCGATATTAATGCGAACCAAACAGAGTACCTAATCAATAAGTTATTTTATCTTCTGTTTAGGGTTTACAGATCAATATTGTTTGTCAAACAGATAGCGACACCTACTGGAGCTTAATATTTTGTGTTGATTTTCCTTTAATTATTACTGTTTTGTTCGAGTTGTGCCCAGTCATTCTTAGGTTTGTGACCCCTGCCAGTTTAATACATTTCTAGCGTTTTGCCCAGCAATGCCGACTATCGAGATCTCAGTGTTCAGTTAGCACAAAAACTGTAGTTTGATATAACCTAATCTAATCCATTTACGTATTTAAAATCTTGTGCATCGACTTGTTAAACGTTGAAAAATTATTCTTAATATTAATTATCCTAATTATTCTATAGATTTCTTAGAAATGCATTCTTCGCCGCCGTGTAATTCTGTAAGAATGTGTTAATCTAGCGTTTGCGAAACATTGCGAACGTTCTTCGACCAAACATTTATAGGTAGATAAAAGCCATTTGATCGCCACGAATTTTCAAATATAATTAGATAGAACTGCTACAAATTTATCTTCTCCTATATTACAGGCTGTTATTAGAGATTGTTACACAATAACTACTGTCCAAAGTGTCCAATCTTCAAATTGCTTCGAATTTTGACCGTAGATAAATTAACAAGACTGACTTGTATATGAATAGTTCATAACATAGAATATTTATTTCATTACAATATCCAAAAAGACTTATTGTCGTTTCTTTGTTTTGCCGAACAATTACTTTTATTTATTTTAGGTATGTTTTTTTCTTACGTACATTAAAATGATGAATGGTGTTTAATCAATATAAGTGTGGCGATCAAAAGTGAACACATGTTTAAAATAATATATAATTTAAAAAATCCAATAATTTTAGCTTCGTACAGCATGTTAATGCTTTGGCTAATGTCAATTAATAAAGTCACTCCTTTTTCCGAATACTCTTGTAATGTTTAACGTATGATTGTATAATACGTTCTGTTATTGTTACGATAATCACTGCCCTTGCCACGACTGTCATTTGAAATTCATGTTATCTCCTCACAACTGAAAACAAATAAATTATATTGAAATAGATGTTCCATTTATTTACCAGTTATAAAATAGGCGGCCTTCCATTCGATTGGTCTTCGTACTCTTCGAATGGTCTTCGCTATGTTACGTAACATTGTTCCATAGTAAGTGACTGTGGAACACTGTTATTTCTGTTTAATTTTAAGAGTATTTATGCAATAAAACAAATAGCTTTTGAATGATACAATTTCCTACATATTTCAAGTGAAATAAGACTCATTGTTATTAAATAATGTCGGGTATAATGTGGTGATACCTTAGTTCTTGGTCCAGGGGTTCCTGGGATGCTGTCCGGGGATCATGTCGAGCAGGTACTGTCGCTGGGCCTCGGCCACGCGCTGCATCTCGGCCATGGCCGCGCCGCCGCCCGCCGAGCCGCCGCCCTTGCCCGCTGCAACGTACCCACATGAGCAGAACTATGCTCTACTACGCTACGCCATAACCACTCCGACAATTATGTTAGTTCGACACTTTATTATTGGTTAGAACTGTATATTTAGATCCATGTTGTTATGCCAAGCTGGTGTCCAGTAAGTTGTCTTATCGGAATCCATGACTGCTTGTCTAGACTATTGGCGATACTTTAGAAGCCGTAACCAGAACAAACATATATAACTATATACATATATATAGCAACGCCTTCAAAGATCTATTATTAAACTAATCATTAACGGAATATACTCCAATATCACTATTTGTGACAAGTGATAGCGAAACGAGTGTTAATAACACTGTGTTATGTATTGACCAGTTTCACACAATTGTGCATGTTTAATTATTCTTACCCCTTTACTTAAGTAATCTTACATATTAAATGTCGCTGTGTTTTGTTTGTGTCAGTATAGTAACAAAAAATAATCAGCAAGTAAAATTCACAGTAAAGAGTTGTTGAAATTAAAATACATAAGCGACACTTATTACTGGGATGAGTAAAGCAAGGTTGACATTGATATAAATGTTTCGGCATTCATGAAAATATAGTAAACATTATTTGCAAAATCACTGGCTGCTTCTGCTTTCTTATTATCCAAAGGGAAATAAAAATCTTACTCAATTTTATGGCAAGGAGATTACATGGTATAAAACTATAAGCACAATATAAACTGTCGCCATTGGATTTTTTCTAGACACAGCATAACGAAATATAAACAGTATAAATAAATGTCTAAACTATAAAATAAAATAAAATATTTAGCTTAGCTCAACACTAACGCTTCAATTTACTTGAAGCAATCATAATATTGTTTCATAAATTAAATTAACTCTGTTGGTACTCTTCGTTCTCTAAAATTGGTGAGTTAATAATTAAATAAATATTTAACTCACGTCACTAAAAGCACTTGTATCACCGCATTTCCGTTTCCATAAAACTACTGTACGTACTTGAAATACTGTACAATTTCTTTAAGAAATAGGTGAAAATGTAAATTTGTTATACTTAATCCTCTGTTATGAAGTTCGGTAAGTGTTGGGCTAAGCCTATATAAGCTAAGGTATAATAAGGTATGGTGTTGGTGTAATACGTACAACGCTTACCTAGCGCGGAGGCCTGCGCCATGGCCAGCTGGTAGGTGTATATGAGCGGAGAGAACTGCATCATGGCGGCCGCCGCCGCCGCGGGGGACATGCCGCTACTGCCGCCCGCGCCGCTCAGGCCTGCGGGGGACAGCCGTTACATATGCAGAATATAATAATATGGCGGGGTTTAACTAACGCACTAAAAGCTTTATAAAATAAACATTTTCATGTTAACGGCTAGTCCAGGTCGTGAGCTAAAGCGTTATAATGTTTTACTAATTAATTAATAGTGTAATAGGAATATAACAATAATAAATCTCGGTTTACATAATCAAACAAAGTTGCCATGCACATTACTGCTTTCCTTTATTCTACTACCGATGTGACAAATATTATTTATTAGCCTTATTTTTTCTTAAAGGAATTGTTCCTTTAAGAAAAGAGGCGTCTAAAAAGTATTTTTAAATAAAAATAAAGAGGAATATATTACTAGGCACTACAAATGACTATTTTACCATACCCATTCATGTTGTTTCATCAATATATTTAAGGTTACCATAATTCTGCCTAGTTTGTGCCCAAATGGCCGTGTCGAGTCTATAAAAGATGTGATTAGTGTAAGTTCAATATGTAGCGACATGAGACGACTACCTCGCAACAGTTGGTGTTGTAGCGCCTGCATGGCGGCCGCGCTGTGTTGCTCGAAGGCCATCTGAGCCGCCGCTGCTGCTGCCAGCTGCTGAGTACATACATGAAGATCACATAAATAACATTACTAGCTTTTGCCCGCGGACTTCGTACGTCGCGGTATAGTCGACTAAAATACAGACAAAAATATAAAAAAGAAAGTATATCGAGCTATCCTATCTTTCAAGCTGGATCAAAATTGATATATTACCTGATGTTGCTTACTGCTGCTACTGTTTTGACTGGTGCTGCTTGATGATGACCCTAGAAACAAGAAGTACAGTTTATTCGCAAGCATGACAACAGTTTATAATGTAAGTAAGACCATTAGGCCGTGGCGTAGCTTGGGTCACCGTCGCCCGGGGCGGATTCACACCTTGGCGCCCAAACTAGGAAACCTGTTTGTTTATGTTTCCTTCGCGCGCGGAACATCTAAATTTTTCATGATAATTTGCCGCCCTCCTGATAGTGGCGCCCGGGGCGGTCCGCCCCCCCCCCCCTAGCTACGCCACTGCCATTAGGTAAAAAGCTAGTTTCATATAGGAATTATTATTAACTTACCTTTGCCTTTCTTGGCGGGCACCTCACTGGTTTCTCTCGAGCGATCCGAGTGGTGACTGCGAAGCGATTCTGATGACGTCATTGTCCTGTAACGCATATAATAGCATCTTTATATAAATTCTGGACTGATTGAATCAATATTTCGATTCAGTGGAAGGTAAAAAAATGTTGTTACGAGAATTATGTATGTTTGTATGTGTCGCGCAGTGAGTGTACCTGGGCGCGGGCGGTGCGGGCGGGGCGGGGGGCGCGGCGGTACTGCGCTCGGAGCCCTTGCCGGGCGCCGGGGACGCCGCCGAGCCGCCGCGGGACGAGCCGCGAGACGACGATATCTGTGAGAACAACAACAAACTCTAATTCACCCGTCTAAATTAAGCGGGCTCTACACTCGCGCGCGATTTTTGCTGTGAATTCACGCCGTTCCTCGCAATGAACGGGGAACGGCGCGAAGCGTGCGCGCGAATCCATCTACACACGCTTTTTGCGGCTTTCGCGGCCTTTCGTGCCGCGAATGTAGAGCGCGCTTTAGAATGCAATAATAGTAAAATGCCGATTTCGAGATAAACGCATTTTACGCAGTTTTAATGCAAATACGGCGGAAATCATTCGAGTGATTTCTTTATGAATTTTTTTTTTCTAGGATGCTATTTCTGGAGATAAAAGAAAATCTGAAAAATGTCGACTACTGTATTCTTAGTTTCGACGGCAGAGTTGTCCTGGAGGTTTAAACTGAAAGAAAATATGTGAGGTTAGATCTCCTGGTCCTGCACAGCGCGCGGCCTCCTGTGCTAGCTGTACCTGCAGCGGGCGGTGCGCGTGCGAGTGCGCGGGCGGCGGGTTGGGCGCGGCGTGGTGCGCGGCGGCGGCGGCGACGCGGCGGGCGCGGCCAGGCGCCGCTCGATCTCCTGCTCCTGCTGCAGCGCGCGGACGAACGCCGTCTTCAGCCGCGCCGTGTGCTCCGCCTGGAGGGAGAGAATACCATATACTCACAGCCCTAGTATAGGAATGCTACGCTACGCCTTGCTGACGTTTGTGGTAAAATAGGTTTATTTAAATGTTTTCTTAAATCATTCAAAAACGTGTTCAGAGTGTTGTAGTAACAAATTTTCAATAACAAACGTAATGTAATGATACAAAAGCAAATAATTCTAATGGATATACATTTTACACGTAACTACATAAGTGGTGGTGTGTTACCTTGAGCGCTCGCTTGACGTTCCCGCTGACGCAGAGCTCGCAGAGCCTCCTGGCGGCGGCGGCGGCGGCGCGGGCGCGAACGTGGCGTCGAGGCGCCGCGCCGGCCGCGCCCCCGCCGCGCTCCCAGCGCCACACCGGCGTGAAGTCGCAGCCGCACTGCGCGCACAGCGCAGGCACCGACGACGGGGCATGCTGCACACACACAGGCTCATGTAGCGAGGAACCCACACGCTTATATTTTATAGATCCATGACGAATCGAATCGCCTAGCACCTTTGCATAGGGGTTATACATAAGGCGGGGTCGCGAGTCGAAATATATGAGGTGACTCCGGTATAGTTGGTTTTTAATTCCGATAAAAAGGTTATGATAGTCACGCGTATTGTTTACAAGAATAGTCACGTCACGGCACAGATAATTAATAGACATTGCATAGCGAAAATATATTTATATTAAATACAAAATATATTAGGAAAGGTGCTCAAATAATTTAATATTTTTTTATGGTGTGATATAATCGTAATGAACCGTTCTATCAAATAATAAAAATAGTGGCAAACTAGCCTATTATACGATCAATTTAAGAACTCCAAACAATGGTAAATCCACACAGCCTGGCAGCCTCGTAAAATATTTTTTCCTAAAATTGATTTTATTTTCATATGATTATCGAACAATTGCTATAAGTAATAGCGAGATATTGTGCAATTCTGTCTACTCTCCTCGTCATCACGACGTACACGACCAAATGCCTTATAAAAGTAAATTATACATAAAATAGTATAATAAACAGCTTTGATATGATACATTAACTCACCGATCCTCGTTCGTGAGGTAGTCGACGACATGCTCCGAGCCCCACCAGGTACACGAAGTCGGTGTTGCTCGGAGACGGGATGAAGTTCATTTCTGGTGGCGGCGGTTTGGCGGAGGGATCTATAGAGGAATGGGCTTATTATATTAATGTTCTTGAACACTTGTCCAGTGTTGGACAGATTTAAACCTTATTTTAAGCACATTTAGTTTCATATTAGTATTGTTTTACAATTAAACGCTCTATAAGAATCGCAGCACGTGATTTGTAGGTTTTAGGGAGCATTACGACTAATAATTCTTCTTAGCAAATTTCTTGCAAGAATTTTCAAGTCATACAATTTTTTTATAAAAATTTCATTATGCGTTTGACTTCAAAACTATTTGCCTCATAATGTCTACAGAACGATTAAACACCTACAAAGTAAAAATCGTGTTCCATTAAACAACATGCTACGATCTCAAGTAACGTATCTATCTTTTACAATCATGCATCTTTTGATTTGGATGCAAGTTCATTATCCGAAATATTAGGATCATTATCTTAATTATAACATAACTGAATAACGTTTCGATGTTTTCATGTAGTACTAAGTAATGATAGACACGAACAAAAGGGTGGGGGCCCTCGAAGGACTTACACTAACCTTGTCGGTGATGTCCTTCAAAAGGTCAGACGCGGAGTACTCGCACCGGAGCGCATGTATGAAAAGATGCATGGATGTGAAAGAAGCAAGAGGAACGAGTGTCGGACTATGGTACGCGCGTGCAACCAAACACGGGATATACACAGCTGGGGTCACACAACGCTTGAAGTGACGATATTTTCCTATTCACATTTACATAATATTAAATAGCTCGACTTAAGACACTGAATATATGAAGTCTTTCATCCAATGTCCAAACCCAAGTTTTTCGGGGTCTAGATTGGATATTAAAGTATGTTTCAATTTTGTATTCAACTTGTATTAGAAAAGTTAAGGAAAATATCGCCAGTTGAATATATTTAACCCGTGTAGATCGATCTACGACGATCGGTGCAAAAAATTACAAATAACAATCCTTTATTTGGAAAGTAATATTAAAACAAAGTAAACAAAAATTATATAGAAGTGTTCACACTTATATTAGTCAACAACCACTGCCCCGTCTCGTTCGTAATAATCATTGACAATTTTTTCCTTCTATAGTCTAAGATCGGGAAAGGGATGTTGTCAATTTCAATTTATAACTCTGCTTTATGCTCACAAAACATTAGCAATTCAACAGAATTAGGTAAAATTCGACACACACAAGTCAAAACCTTGCATAAACAATTAGTAACAAATAAAAATAGTTAAAATAAATAGGTACACACCTGCAGTAAGGTCTTCTCGAGTTGTTTACGCAGCGCCAGCTTAGCGGCGGCCTGGCGCTGGGCGGGGGTCTGGGTGTCCTCAGAACTACGCGAGCTGGCCTATAACACAATATACTGTATGAGAGAAAGCATTTGTAGGTGTTGAAGGGGAGGTCTTTAT